>NC_133767.1:10972500-11272500 GCF_036562045.2 Rhinolophus sinicus
GAGATTCTGCATAAAGTCATTCTTGTACCGTAATAAATTCAGAGTCAATATGATAATTATTAAAACAGAAATGAGTGTGAGAAAAATAAATCGCGCGGTCTTAGGGTTAGTTCTATCTTGCCTCAGCTCTGAGGCTTGTAGCAAAGAGGGAGAGGGAAAATAGGGAAAAAAAGAAGAGGAAGAGGGACAAAAATAGACGGGGTGGGAGAGAGAGCAGAAGCTGCTTCCACATGACCATTGATCAAAGGCTTACAGGGCGCGTATGCCAGGCAGCGTTCTACGCTCTTTCATATCTCTCAACCTCAGAACAACCGATGGGAATTACTCGAGTATAATGACACTAGCCAACAATTAGTAAGCACTTCCTGTGTGCCAGGCAGTATTGTAAGTTCCTTATAAGCATTTATTGGCTTCATTGTTACAACCTGATGGGGTAAGATGACGTCTATCCTCCCCAGGTGAGAAAAAGGAGAGAGGGAGGCATTAAATGACAAGATCAAGTGGAAATAAATTGCAAGTGGGGGGTGTATGAGCAAGGAGCCCAGGTCCAGTTCTACACGCGTAAGCACGACACGCTGTACCCACCGAAATGGAAAGAAGGCATGTATTTTTGAGAAGGCAACACCTCAGATCCCCCCAAATTAAGCACCCCCTGGTACAACCAGGATTTGAATTTAGATTTGCCCTACTCCTAAGGTCTTGCTACCTACCTACATCAGAGAGCTCCCCGAGAATCTCAATGCCCCACTCTGCACTGAAGATCAGAGTTCCTGAACAGAATCCCTGTAAGGGCCTCCCCCATCTGGGACTCCTCTGCGTCCACCTTTCATGGGCTGCTAGTATCTCCAAGCCCTTCCCTCCCCTCCATCGTATTGAACACCTTACTGCTCTCCCTCCCTTTTGCATCTTTTACCAGCTTCTTTCCTTGTGTAATTGATTGAGGATTTACGTGTTCTGCAGTGATACAGTGAAGAAATACTCACGAACTGGGCAATGATACTGCAGTTTTAAAAACGAAGAGTAAAAAGGAACTCAAAAACGCTTCCTATATGTTGGTACTCGGACCTTCACTGTCCAAACGGACTGTCTGAAAAGGTCCCCTCCATGGTCTCAACTTGCTTGCTGTAGGCATGGAACTCACTTGGGCGATCATTTTCCTCTCCCTTTCAACACCACCCTCCAAGCGCCCGGTGATTTCTGACTTTTCCATGATTCTTGCATTTTATGTGTGCATTTTAAAACATCTAGAACGGTGGCTTTCGACAAGGGGGGACTCCCCCCACCCCCACCCCAGGGGACATTTGGCAATGGCTGGAATCATGTTGGTTGTCACAGCTGGGGTAATGCTCCCGGCATCCAGTGGGTGGAGGCCCGGAATGTTGTAGAATATGCTGGTGCACAGGACGACCCCACAACAAAGGGTATTCGTATCCCAAACGTCAGTAGTGCAGGAGTGAAGCTGAGAACCCCTGATCTAGAAGGACGCGCTTAAAGCCGCGACTGATGGTTATGTAACCTCCAGGGAAGGACTCGGGGACAAGCGGCCAATATCGCTTTTTAATTCTTTCACTTCTGAACAGTCATAGTTTTTCTCTACAATCCACATGTATTATTTTTGGAAGGCTATTACAAAACTGAAAAAATAAAATTACCTTAATGGCATTTAAATGTTTGTGTTAGAAAAAGGTAAAAAAAAAAGTTTAAGTGAACTTTTTAAAAGAAGGGAAAACAAAGAGTAAATGCAAGAAACGTTATTTCCAAGGCAGCAGGTGATGAATTCAAAAAGGGACTTCCTCTGACAGGGAACCAGTCCATTTCCTCTTCTCAGTATTGTGCTGACCAAACAGAACTTTAACCTATAGACCTTTATTATTTATTATGATTAGTAAGGGGGGTGGGGGTGGGAGATGAGGGTAAGGGGGATCAAATCTATGGTGATGGAAGGAGAACTGACTCTGCGTGGTGAACACACAATGGGATTTATAGATGATGTAATACAGAATTGTACACCTGAAATCTATGCAATTTTACTAACAATTGTCACCCCAACAAATAAAAAAAAATAAATTAAAAAAAAATAGAGATGTGCTTAGCATGTTCATTGGTTTAAAACAATGAAATCCAGAACTGACTGCAAATCACCAGTTTGTATTTAAAGCAAAGTAACATCTTGCCTGGTTGCCTGGTTGGCCAGACAACAGTTTCCATCCCTGAACTTTCCCAACCATTCTATTACTTGAAAATGCAAAGCGTAGACCAAGATTTGGAAGCCCAGATCAAAGGGAACGCTACACTCTATCCATGCTTTTATCCACATGGTCAGCGCCTTGCTCTTCCGGATGCAGACCAGATGCCACGTCTTCCAGGATGACGTGACCACCTTGCCCTGGTCTCTTAGATGTCCCTTCTGCGTGCTCCTTCCTGTGGTACGCTGCCATTCTCACATCTCCACCCCCCCACACCCCCTACCCCCCAGCAGCGTCTTACATTCCTCTGATTACCTGTCTAGGTCCCCTAGGCCAGGTATTTCCTATTACTCATCTATACATCTGCCACAACTAGCACAGAGCTTGATACTTAATAGTCACTCAAAACATTGATTGAATGGTGAATAGTTGAATGAATGAACAGACAGACAAGTGAATGAAAAAAAGAATAAGAATGTCCTTTACCGATCCTAAGAAATCAAGAATAGGAAAATTCAAAAGCAAGGGTGGGGGGAGGAATTCAGCATCCAAGGCAGCAGGGAGGTAGCATATCGCTTTTCGTGTAATTTGAGGTAGGTGGAGTAGGAATCTGGAGGAGAGATTAAGAAAGAAGTTGGCCCCTGACCATCCTGGAACCAGCTAAGGGCTTGATAAAATGGCTACTATCCTCTGAGGCTCAGTTTCCATCTGCAAAACGGAAATAACAGTCATGGTGAATGCATATGATGGTTGTGAACACGAAATCAGAAGGATACACAAGGAGCACTGAGCAAAGAGTCTACGTGTCGAGTGGCTATTATGGATCACTGGTTTTCCGCTCTGAATTCTAACAGTTATCAGAACAATTTGCAGCAGCAGCAACCCACCCATTTATACGAGCGCGTGCCCTGTATGTGGTGACCCTGGCAGGCATGTGAAGGTCCAAAGAGGTCTAAGATGTGGCCATGGCTTTCGCAAGGCTGAACCTAGTTGCAGAGTCAGACCATACGCACCTCTGTCCCGTGGGGTCTTTTCAACCCCTCTCCCTTCCTCCAAGCCTGAGTTGCCATAGAAAGCAGGGCTTGGACCTTTAAAAACCCACCACGATGTGTAAGTGTGAATTAGCTTGGGGTTGCCTAACCTCATCCCTCAGGAGTGGCTTCATCTGCCATAACTTAAGATTGTGATGGGAAATAGGCTGCCCGCACCGCGGAGAGCTCACTGTGCACGGCAAGACATGTTTTATCTCTAGCCACGAAGTGGAATCGCATTCCTGGTGCGAAACCCAGATTGATACATGCGTTTTATTTATAACCCTTTCTGTCTAAGTTCCTCCCAGTTACAAGTCAGAGATGGAAGTTGGCGGTGGCTTTTAGAAGGCCTGCTGGCATCGCCCCTGACAGCCAAATGCTTGCAAGTGACAGGAACACACCACAGGATGGTCTCCAGTCAACGTGCATTGAAGAACATGCATGTCCATGAAAGCATAATGGTTGATGGAATGGGAAAGGCAGAAAGTAGAACCACTGCACACGGGGCCTCAGACGAAGCTACACCAGCATTTCAAGCTGTCATCCAACCATCGGTCTTTCTCCTCTCTGACACCACCTAGACTCTGAACGTGACCAAAGCCCTCTTTTTACTTCCATCGATTCCTTCCCAGCCTATCTCCTCCAGCGGCTGCAGAAAAACCAAAACAGAACCATTTAGCTTGCAGCGTCCTCAATTTGATAACCATTTCTCGATTCTACACATCCATCCTGCCCTACTTGGCCACAGAGAAAGCATGTCAACCAAGAGTCATCAACCCCCAAATATTAGAGACAACGCAACCAAAGACTAGGGCTGTGAAACAAGTGCCAGCATTCCTCAAAGAATTACACATAGCACTGCCACGTGACCCGGCAATTCCATTCCTAGGCATGTACCCCAAATAACTGAAACAACTGTCACAGAAGTACATGCACACGTATGTTCACAGCAACACTATTCACAAGAGTCAAAAAGGAGAAACAACCCAAATGCCCACCATGGATGAATGAAAACAACAAATGTGGTCTATCCATACGATGGAGTATTATTCAGCCATTAAAAGGAATGAAGGACTGACCCGTGCTACAGCGAGGATGGACCTCAAAAACCTTATACTAAGTGCAAGAAGCCAGACACAGAAAGTCCTATTATATGATTCCATTTATGGGAAATATCCAGAAGAGGCAAATCCATACAGGAAGACAAACCAGATCAGTGGTCACCAGAGGCTATGGGGGGGGGTGGGTGATAGAGAGTAGCTGCTTCATGAGTATGGGGGTTTTCTCTTGGGGTGATAAACGTGCTTTGGAATTAGAAGAAAGTGGTAGTTGCCTACTAGTGGGAATGTACTAGGTGCCACTAAATTGTTCACTTAAACAGAGTTAATTTTATGTTCTGTGAAATTCCCGTTAGTGAATCTTGAAATACCAAAACAAAATAAAAAGTCAAAGACTAGAACAGTTTTCCAGTTCTTGGATAAAACAGGTTAGGTGCCAAAACCCAGTAATGGAGACAAAAAGAATAAAACCAGAGCCCAAAGTCACGGCCATAGTTATCTAATGTCAAGAGACAGTAAGTCTAAAATGGGGTACAAGAGTAGAGTCCATGGGTGCAGACTTACAGTAAAGGGGTCATTGATACAGACAGAAGGACCTGACATTGAATCTCGGTGCTACTGTTTTCCATCTGGGTAGTGATAGATCGAAATTTCCTTTGTTGGGTTGCCTCAAGAATCAAATGAGAATGGTTGCAGAACTCTGTTGTAAGTCATTGTGTGTAACACGTAATAAGTGTTCAATAAATGGTCGCTTTCATTATCTTTGAATCGTTATGCACAGAATGTGTGATCAAAGCTGGCCAGGAGGACACTTGTGTCTCTTCCTGAGGCTCGCAGACTATCTCGAGAACATTATTCTCACGGCGATGAATGGCTGAAGCACGTGAGGGTGGACCCAACTACAGAGACAGTTCTAAAGTCTTTCATCATGTCTGCTAACATTTTTTTGGTCGAACTATGTCACATGACCAAGAACAGCATAAATGGCACAGTGTATGCCTGGTACTCCAGTGACAGAACTGTAGCAGAAGATGTGAAGAGAGGGAGAGGTGACAATTTTGAAATGGTCAGACAGACATATGGCATCCAAGATATATGTATTCCCATTGTAGAGACAGGAAAACAGACACAAGCAGTGTGGCACTGTCCCATGATTGTTTAGCTTGAAAAGAGCAGACGTGGGTTTAAAACCAGGTCATCTGATTCTAACACATAAAAAAGGGACACGGTGAGATTCCTGGGAGATGGTACAGGAATGGGGCATGAGACATGCCTGCATGAGGGGCATGGCCCCTGTTGTCTGAAGATAATCCCACTCAAAGAGTGTTTTATGAAAGCTCAAGTGATTGTCCATAACAGCATTTCTATAGCTGGGAAGAGACGTCAGAAAGAAACGGCCTCATGCAATAGAAATGTGCTTACAGCCTCCAGCTTCAGTGGGGTCTGCTTCACCGTAAGTGTCAACCCTGGATTATTTCCATCATGAGATACTAAAAACAGGTGATGCCTTCAGCTGACAGCTAAGCAGCATCCTCCTACATGAAAGAGGTGTTCTGGTTAAGTGTGTTTGAAGTTATGACAGATCAAGGTGGTCAGAAACGCATGACACTCGGATGTCTGCTTTCGCTCTAAAGTCTCCAGGAACAAAGTTCCTTGCCTCCAATCACGTGGACGGTTTGATGTCTCACAGGCCCTGCTGAGGGTCTGCCCTCACTCAGAACACCTGCTCAGCAATACACATGCTGACACATCAAAGCTCTCTGCCTGAAAGCTAGGACTTCCCTTCTCCAGCCAGACCCTCTAGGTTTGAAGATAAATCATCCCAAGATTGACTTTTGTCTAGAGGGCTTTTCAACAGGCAGAGGGGCCATCAGTCTTTTCAAACGGTCCGATATCTGTAAGGAGCACTTCTCCCCAAAGCTTTTCCCAATCTTAACATCTCTACAATTCTAGATCACAAGGTCTTCAAGCATTTTACTTCTAAAGGCTCAACACTGCCCTTGGCAGCAGTGGAGTGAAATTATTTTTCTAATTATACCCATTGGCTTAGACACAGTGTTGACAAATTTGGTGAGAACTGATTTTTTTTTTCATCAAGTAATTATTAGGAGTGGAATATTAGGGAATTAGAATTAGAATGAGGTTGGGCTACAAACAGTGGGAGAATTTTCGCTTGGCATGAGACACAATAGAGTGTGATGGTTAAGAGTGTGTGCCCTGGAGAATGGCAGACCTGGGTTTGAATCCAGCTCTCACAAGTCGTAAGTGGGTAGCCTTGGGCCAGTAGCTTAATGTCTCCAATATTCAGTTCACTCATTTGTAGGGGACTCAATCACATGGATAGAGACCACACAATGTCTGGCCTGGAAAATGCTGGGTGGGGTGATGGTTTAAAAATGCTCAGAGATCACAGCTCTCACCGACTTAAATGTCTTTCAATGGATTCCCTGCTACTGGGACCCCCTCTAAGACCCCTGATGTGGCCCCTGCAATGTCCAGCTGCTTCTCTACTCTCCAACCTCACCTCCAGCCCTGCGTGTCCTTCCAGGTGTAGCCTTACAGACATTTTCTTTCACTTCCTTAGGTTTTCCAAGACCTTCCAGAGGCCTCTGTCTCAGTGTGGAAGGCTCTTCCCAGTAGCCTGGTGAACCCCTACTCTTCCTTCAGGTAGCTTCTCAAATGTCACTTTCTTGAGGATCTCTCTCTGGATTTGCACCCGTCAGCTCTGTTTTCTACTCTCGTGGCCCGAATGTAACTTCCCTTCACATCGCGTATTAAAGATTGCAATTATTGATTTATTTGATTCATACCTGTCTCTCTGCCCCATTTGCCTCTAAGCTCCATGAAGCTGGACACCACACCTGACGCGCTCCCTCGACTGCGTCTCATACCCAATGTCAGGCCGGACACGTGGTTGGTAGTCCACAGTTCGCTACTGAATGAAGGGATGGAAAACAATGTCACAGCGAAGACATGGAAACACTTAGCACACGTCCATGAGCTGTCTTAACGGTCTTGCTTTCAGTGCAGAGAACCCGCAAGGACATTTCCAACTCTCTTTTACAACCCCCCCTTTATTTTTCCCTTTATCTTATGATATCACAGAAGAAATTAATAATTATTACAGTGATGATTCAGGGAGATCATCTCCTAATATCGGCTGGTTTGGTGTGTTGTCGTTTTGTAGTTTTAAATAAGCTCCCTATGTGGGCTATTAAATAAAGTAGGGACAAATGAGAGAAATTATGCATCTGCTTTTCACTCCAGGACAAGTTGTTATGTTGGTCTGAATCTAATTTGCCTTTGTATAGCTCACTGAACCGGATCTCATATAGTGCCAAAGCCAAGATGGCAGTGCTGGGGCCTCGTTCATAATTTGCTAGGTACGTTCAGGGAGGAAACGCAACCTGTCTGGGCCATTACTTCTCTTCCTTTTTAGTACAGAGGGTCCGGGCTGAGTGGAAAGCAGGCAGTGGGAGTGTGACGCAGTCCTTTCCTACACCAATTCCCAACTGATTTTCCCCAAATGCTGCATGCCCTCAGGAGGTGTCACTTCACCACCAGAGAAGGAAGTAGGTAGGCAGATGGAATTTGGGGCTTGGAAAGGTGATGAGGAAATTAAAAACGGAATGGCATTGTGTTTGCCCCCTGTATTTGATTCCACAGGTTGATTTGAGCCACCTGTAGATGTGGGGATTTAGATGCAGATGAAAGAGAGACTTAGTGTCGTCACAAGGGGAGCTACTTTGGGGACCAGTGGCAAATGATAGCATAGAGCTTGGGAAGGGGGCCATTTGCCTGTCCCCTCCCCCCACCAATAAAAAATCTGATGGTCTGGCGTCCCAACACTAGAGTCATGAGAGTATCCAGAGATGACATTCGGAATGGACGACAGAGTTCTCGAGATAAGATTTGGTAGCTACAATATTGCCATGGGGATATAAAAGACAGTTTGGGGAATACAATCAATAATGTTGGAAACATTTGTAGGGTATCAGATGGGCACATGTCTTATTATGGAGACCACTTCATGGACGGTGTAGATGCCTGACCACTGCACTGTACTCCTGACGCTGAATAATATTATATGTCAACTATAATTTAATATATATAGTCACGGGATATGGAGCACAGCATAGGGAATAGAGACAATGGAATTGCAATAGATATATACGATGTCAGAGGGGTAATAGATTAGAGGAGAGGGGTTATCAATTTGTGAGGGATGAAATGTCTGACTATTGCATTGTTTTGTACACCTGAAAATTTAAAAAAAATTTAAAATTTAAAAAAGAGGAATGAGCCATGGTGAGCTTCTGGAACTGGTTCCGTGGATGTGGTCAATTGGAAGCTGGAAAAGGGGACTTTCGATACATAAGTGATAAGGGAAGCACCCTTGGAAGACTTCCAGGAATAATTCGGGTACTTCCTAGGTCCCAGACTAATTTTCAGTAACACGTCAGTGATTTTTCCTACAATCATAATTTTGTTATATAAAGTAACAGTGACCTGATGTGCAGCCACAAAATGGTGAAGCCTGGACAGACAGGTTACATTTCTTTTTAAATGGAAGTGAAAACACATTCATGGTTTTCTTCATATAGCTCAGCATTGTTTGGCTGCTATGACAGTGCCTCATTTTTCTGAACTATAATTTTATTTAAAACATCTAACAAAAAGGAGAACAAAGAAAGGAGAACTTTTACATGCCTTGTTTTCTTCTCTACTTTTCTGGGCTCAAAAGAAAGACAGCAATGGCTTCTAGAAACATCTTTACGTTGACAGGACTGGCCAAGGATTCAGGGACTATCAACCATAGTGTAATAATCCCTCTTCCACGATGCTGAGTGGGAAATCTTATGTGGTAAAGTAAGAAATCCACAGGGAAAATCCCAGTCATATCACAAATGAGGGCTAAGCCGGGACATCTCCAGGCTGCAGAGGGCCACACTGACTCCTGAAGTACGCACACAAAGTCTGGGCATCACACACTGCACTAAAACTTTGCAGTGCACGCGAGCATTTTGCTTTCCATGTTGTCATTTCTAAGATCCTATTAAAAGAATATCCTTGCTTGGTCTGCAGGGAGAAACATCCATTTTGAATGGCTTTCCAGACAAAATAGGAATTGCAAGGAGCTTCTTAATATTCACAGACCTTCCTTCTAACAGGAGGGAATCTAATTTATCCCTTGGCGCCTTACTTTTAAAAGCCATCAATTAATTAATTTTAAATGACTCTGCTTTGACAGCAAGTTCCTCATAAAGCCTGCGTTATAAAGACACTGATGAACAAATCTTATATATTGATACAAAAAAAAAAAAAAACACGACAAACCAACACACCTGTATTGCACTATGTGTTTGGAAAAATGGCCTGGTTGTCTACATTCATGTTGGGAAGAACTAATATATATATTATATATATTATATATGTATATATATGTATATAGTCAGTTCCAGGCTGTAACCTATTTCGATATTTTCTCCCGTGTCTTGTAAATGTTAGCACTCAGGTTGTTCATCTTTCCCAAACCAGAAAAGGCCTTGCTAATGTGCACTCCTATAAGGACCAGCTTCATAATCACTTAAATACCCTTTTCTCCTGCACTGAACTTGGAATTCTATGATAGTCATGAAGGGAAAAAAAAAATATTCTCTAATATTTAATGAAAGATAAAAATATTAACTGTTACTTGGCTAAAACCTAATCGTATTAAAAGAGGGGATGTTATTTAATACCATTTATCATCTTGTCAAACATCACTGGGTCCAATTTTATTGTTATAGAGTTGAATGGGAATTCTACTGCTCATTCTTTTTTTCTCTTTTATTCATTTTAGAGACATCTGAGGCTTCCCCTGTCCTAAACAATTCCTGCACGGGCAGGTTTGTACAATTCCTTTCCAAACCACGGTATCATTTCGCTCAGAAGTATGAGGCCTTAGAATCTATTGAGTAAAATGTTGCGTTTTGTGAAACCTAAGCATCTCAGCCACGGCATACAAAACAGAAGAACGCAGGTTGGTGGTGTGTTATTTTGTCACCTTCGCTTTTTTCTGTGTATGTTTTATCATTATTTCCCAAAATTGTTTACATCCAATTTGGAAATGAGAGCTAGTGAATTTTGAGGTAGTTAACATGGTTGGAAGCAATAGAACTGGTAACTGACTAACTGAAAAAATAAAGGGTGGGGGTGGGGCAATTTGCAGGAAGTATATGTGCTAGAAACAGAAGAGGGGACCATTAACGCAGATATAAATACCATTGCTTCATCATGACATTTGTCATTAGGCGTGGTCCCAGGAGAGACAGGACAACTGGCCAGGCTTAAGACGCGTGCCCACCTCCTCACCACACTTGGTCAGGAGGAGAGGAACTCACAGAAGTGTGTATCTGGCTCTCAGGACACTCGTGATTGGTTTCAGACATCTTCGTCGGTGGGCCCATTTGGATGACAGTGTGGTAGAAAAGTAATTTCTCCAACAACAAACAAACAAACAACAACAACAAAAACAGGACAGATGGCTCTTTTCTGGACAGTGAAGAAGAAAACCAAAACCAAAATCTACTCCAACAGTCTGGACAAACACACATAAGCCAATGTGGGTGACTCACCTATAATCCCTAATTATGTACATAAAAGGCACATTTG
This sequence comes from Rhinolophus sinicus, assembly GCF_036562045.2. NCBI lineage: Eukaryota > Metazoa > Chordata > Mammalia > Chiroptera > Rhinolophidae > Rhinolophus > Rhinolophus sinicus. Next base: position 10,983,430 of record NC_133767.1, read on the forward strand.
CTGTTAAATGCCACTGCTGGTAATGAATGCTGCTTAGGAAGAAAAGATAGATAACTGATTTCTTTCCTGGGACTCCCTCATAGCCGTCCCGTATTTGGTTATTCAAAGAAAAAGGGAGAGCCGAGAAAGAGAGAGACAGAGAGATCTCAAAGAGAGAACCAGGGAGAGAAGCTCTAGGTGTCGAATCACATCGAGCTCAACTGAGGACAAATCGGTCGGCTCCTCTCCATGCTGTTTATTCATTTGGACAAAAGCAAGTTTCTCCAATTTCACAACTTCCAGAAAGGCACTGGGCTGGTGAATTACACTTGGTACGACAGCACTCTTCCAGAGAACTGGAATGAGATTTTTGGCAGCTAAAGTGTTTTTTAAAAGCCACTGCTCTCTATGATTGCCCCCATCTCGTAAATGACTCTGCCGCTGAGAATGACCAATTCAGAGACAATGCAAAACGCCTTTTCCACAGCTCCATGGATCTCATCTACCCTTCTCAGATTTCAGTTTGTTCTGCACTGTGTTTCAAAGGATTTCTTAGGGGGTAGTGATTCCGTACCCTAGTGCGTGCCACTTTGGGGTGAAGGATTTCTATACCGTAGAATGAACTCTTGATGCATAGAAACTTACTAAACTCTGCCTCCTGGATGAATGGCAGCTCTCCAGGGTAGATGTCAAAGGGCTTGGGCGTGAGAAAAACATGGGTTACCATGTAACTCTCTCTGCTTCCTCAGTGCGTCCTCCACCTGTGAGCTTCAACATTCTCTTACATAAAATAATATCGATCTCACCAAGTAAACGAAAGAGCATATAGAAAGTTCCCGGTTCAGTTCCTGGTACTTAGAGGAAAAAGTTTCTTTCTTCTCTTGGTTTGGGATTATCTGACATAGCTTCCCCCTAAAGGTGTTACAATGCAGGAAGCATTCGCTTGGCTGACTATCCATGGCAAGGGAGGGTGATGTTCTCCATTTTGGAAATTTTCTATCTTGTGTCTCAGAGAAGATGCAGAATTAAGAGTGCTAGTCTCAGTAAGGAGACAAGAGTCCCTGGGTAGTGCGTAGAGGAAGAATTGCTGTCTCTTGTGTGTCATTTTACACTTTGTGAAATTGGATCCATAGGAATGCAGCATCCATGAAAAAATTGAAATTAAATGAACAACCCCCACCACACGCCCGCAAACTGGATGTTGTACGTGGCACGTATGTCCCTAACAGGCAATGTTTATTGAGTATCCGTAGCAGGCCTGCTTTTGGATCTCAGAGAAAAACAATACCGTTGTCTTTTCTATCTGATAGTTACTCACTGGGGAAGCAGAGGGTCAGCTCACTGGGATACAGTTTACTCACTTGCAAAAAAGGAACTCTACTTCCATAGTTTCCAGAAAAGCCGTCCTGCAAGGGGAGAATGAAAGCCTGCTTAATAATGTGGGCATGACCAGCAGGAAATCAGGACTAGGGTGATGAAAGCAAGGAGAACGAGAAAACAGATGAGCCAATTCCAAAAGTCCGGAACCTTAGTAGGATGTGGAGACGACCTGCTGGAAGCTCCCAGACACCCCAACACAACTACATATGCACAGGCTTATAATCGACCTCTCAATAGCACACGCCAAGCAAATTCACAGCAATTAATGGGCACATGAACTCATCATCCCAACCCTTTACTCAACTTCAACATTCCCCCAGCATTTCGCACCTCAGCGAGTGGCTCACACACAGCAGGAAGACAGAAGTCATCTTGGATTCTTCCTGCTCCCCAAATCCCCATTAGAAATCCATCACCAAAACGCTTGACTTTATGCCTGAGATCTGTTGACTCTGTTCATCCACTCAATCCTCTCCATCTCCCCGCAACAGCTTAGTCTAAGAGGCATCGCTTCTTGTTCGAATTATTGTAACAGACGCTCACCGGTCTAGCCACGCTTTAGTCTGTTTTTTCATATTGCGTGTTATTTCCGCAAATGAACAAAACAAAAAGCCCTTATTCCCACCATCTCTCTGTAGAATGTACGTAATATACTAGTGCTTCATTAAAAACAAAACACACACACACACACACACACACACACGGTGCCAAAAAAATGTAGACACATTTTAAGAAAGGAAAAAGCGGTATTAAAATTGTTATACTAAATATATACCAATAACAAAAGATGAATACAAGTCATGTGTATATACTTTTTGGCACCCCTCAAATATATATATTTATATATGAAAGATGATCCTCTGGTAATACAAATAAAACAATATCATCTCAATATAAACTTTACCATTTTATCACATAGCATAATCCAAATTTGGTACTATACATGAGTAAAAAAACAAAACAAAACAAAACATGATAATGTATGTAAGGTTGTAAGGTTCCTTTCAAAAGTGTTTTTCAAAGACTACACCAATGGTTTCATTGACTCATCAGAAGTGACCCAGCAAAGATTCTTTCTAAAATTATTTAACATTCGTCAACACAGGTTAGCATATGGATTTTAAAATAATGCAAATGCATTTCTTTAGAACATTATAATCTTTCTGGATTTTCCTTGTCATAGGATAATTCCCCATTCTACTTTTGAAAACACTGTTTGTCTGGATGACATTAAACTAAGAACTCAATGTCATCAGGTTAACATAAAGCCTTATAATGACTTCAGGAGAGAACAGTACTCATAAAAAACTTTAAAACAAATACTAACTGTAGCACAGCATCCAATTAATTAATTCACTAATTATTCTCTTATATTGTGACCTGTGGCAATTCTATAGCAATTTCTATTCTAATTAATTCTCTTCTAAATCATCTAAATGTTCTAACTGGTTCTCGGATGGGTCATCTTTGTGAACCATACACTTCTCCAAGGTGCTAGAGGATATCTTATATTGGTGTAGCCACGGAATATCATTAGTATGTGAATATTCACAGCTTTTCCCCTCCCCAACTCACCAAAGATGACTCCTTCTTCACCAGCTTGATTTCTGGGATTTCGTCGCTCAGAACTAGCGCAATGGGTGAAAAATATAGGACTGAAGAGGAAAAGATTAGGGATTCGTGTAGAAAAGAGCCAAGTTTTACCAACAAGAGAAAGGAGAAAGGGTAGAAGAGAAGAACAACAGGAAAGAGAAGAATGGAAAAGAGCTTTCTGTGGCTCGAGTGTAGAGACTTGGGAATTGATAGTGGAGGGAAAAGACATATTTCTGAAAGGAGCAGTGGGCATGGCGTGAAGGATTAAAAATGTGGACAAGATGGTAAAGAGAATTTTAAACATTTTTTTTGCATACATTGATAATATGCACTCCCCCCTTGTAAACATCCTGCAATAGATACCAAGAACAATTTGATTCGTTCTTAATGTCTGATAGTCTATAGTCCTTTGAACATGACCATAACTGAGGCAAGAAGTTATTGGATCTGGTTTTTTGTTTCCCAGTTGAAACAATGCCTCACTGTTTGGAATATATACCCTTTTCAAGGAAGAAATGGACTATGAAGGACATAATTCCAGCTCCCACACTCTACCTGTGAGAAGTCAGGGTGGCAAGCACCCATACTTGGCAATAGGGGAGGGAACGGACCTGCGCCCTCTGTCTCCATTCTAGGGATCTCCTTGAAGAAGCATCACCATGGCCTACCCCCAACCATCTGCAAGGTCAAGACTCTTACTCTTTAGGAAGCTAGCTCTCCTTATGACTAGCTCATTCTCACTACTGACACTCTAATGAAAGAACATTGTGAAGCCTGATGTTTTCCCCCCAATCAATATCTCCCGACTTCCAAAGTAGCCAGCCACATCAAATGTCTAGAGCTCAGTCTGGAATTCTTTATCTGCATCAGGAAAGTTGTTTATGTATCTAGAGCTGTTGACCTTGCTAGTTCTGTTGGAAGGGCATGGACCAGTCCATCTTCAATCAACAAATGGTTACTGTTCACCTGCAATGTGTCAGGACTAGACAAAGTACGAGGGATCCAGTCGGAATTTAACCTCCATGAAGGAAGGGACTTTTGTCTCATTCCCCCATTGCTCTATGCCCAGTACCTAAAATAGTAGGGATATTTGCTAAGACAGGCATTTTTTATGCTCATAGCTCCCAAATCCCTTTGAATTTCCTGAGCGATAAGACAATGGAAGCATCTTTTGTTACAAGATTTGGTCTCTGCATTCAGAGAACTTCTGGATTGGTGAGCATGCAGAGATTGGGGGAGACTGGGGGCATTTACAGAGCACGGAAGCTCCATACCCTTCCCCATATCTACCCTATGCAGCTTTTCCCTGTGTCTGTTTCTAAGTTGCATCTTTTCATAATAAACTGGTAATCTAGTAAGTAAAATGTTTCTCTGAACAATAGGAGCTTCTCTGGCAAATTAATTGAGGCAGGGGGGTCATTGGAACCTCCAATCTCTAGTTGGTCAGCCAGAAGCCCAGGTGACAACTGAGACTTGCCACTGACATCTGAAGGTGGGGGTGCAGTCTTGTGGGACGGAGCCCTTCCCCTGTGGGGTCTGATGCCCTCTCTGGGCAGACAGGGTCAGGATGGAGGTGACCAGGGTTGTCGGATATCCAGCTGGAGGTGAGACTCGCTTGTTACATATGTGGTGGAACCCCCCCCCCACACACACACACACGCACACACTGGAATTGGGTGCTCAGAACCCTTTTTATAACCTCATATACTTGTTGTGCAATCCCACATTTTTAGTTCCTTACAAGTAAGGTCACTAAGACAGTTTATACAATTCTTCATACCCGAGTCTCTGAAAATCTCTCCAGTCCACTTTCTTCAATAGCCTGATATCATAGAACTAGCAGAGCCTTGCAATATGAGAAAGGAAACCTTTTACATAAATGAAAAAAAGAAACAGAAATGCTATCAAAGAGCATGGCTTTTCTAAAATCAAGTGTTTAAAATCAACATCAAAAACAATTCCAGTGATAAAATTCCCGAGGAGAACACCATTCTTTCCACCTCAGGGTGGACACATGTGTCTCACAGCCCCTGCCCAACCTCCACCCCAATTATGAGTTTACCTGTGTTGCACCCTAAACTTGAAGGGCACCCGCTTTCACGTACATGTGACAAATAGAATATTATTGGGTCAACGTGAACCGGTTCAGTACTCTTTATATTTGCTGACTATGAAGCTATACATGTGTGTCTGTTTCGTATATTTCTCTTGAATTGGAAGACCCCCAGTGGAAAAGAGCTAATATAAACTAAATACAATTGCATTTCCAAAACACCAGCCTAACCATGACCCTAAGACTTGTACAGTTTTATCTCAACTTTAGGTCGCGTGTGTACGTCCTGAATGGCACAATTACCATCACACTGCCTAGTAACTTAATAGCATAGTGAAATCCATATGAATATACAGCTTTAGGTTTTTCTCACACGTTTAATCCAGATTCTTGTGGTCCATGACATCGACACCGCATAGGAGGGTGTTAAAAATGCCGGATGTCAGAGGTCAATCCCCAGAGCGACGAAATCAGAACCTACATTTTTAACAAGAGCTGCGCATTTAAGTCTGAGAAGCCCTGACTAGGTGAACCTCTCACTGTTTCATTTATTCAACGAATATGTATTCATGGCCCGTGTTGTTGTCAGAATCCACTTGTGAGAGACACTCAGACAGGGGCAAGGCTGAGAGTGAAGTGCTTTCACGATTTCCACTTGAAGAAGTGAAATACCATCCAACTTCACGGCAAAAGAAACAGGAGAAAATGAAAAATCCCTCCATGTATATTCCACTTATACAGAATCACTCACTTGAGATTTTAGTTTAAAATGCTACTGTGTCATCCTCCAGTTCTGGAGACCTTAACTCAGTACTTTATCCAAAAACAGAGAGCCTTTCTCGTTAAAACTGAATGGTCCACGGGCCAACTCCAGTGCTTGTTTAAAAGGCAAAATTCTGGGGACAGAAAGGGAAAGAATTGGAAGAATTAGAATGAACAAGCCTGCCAAGTTATTACTGTTCCCTCTAGAAGCTTGTTATTTAAAGGGCAGTACGTGGAGGGCCAGCTTTGGCCTTACCTGGAAGCTTGTTACAAATGTAGAATCTCAGGTGCTACCCAACCTACCGGAACAGAATTTGCATTGAACAAAATCTCCAGGTAATACGTTAAAGTTTGAGGGGCACTGTACTAGAGAGTAAGAACCACTTCCTTCTGTTATTGCATAAGAAGCAAAAATGTAAATCTCTGTGGCTTGTACCTAGGAATTTGCACTTTTGATCAACGCTCTCAAAGGTTAAAACTTGAGCATACCTAACCATAACCTCCCGGATTTTTGCGGTGATTATCTGATTATCCCAGGACAAAAGTATTTCCAGAAGGATACGTTTTAAGTATTGGGCACTAGAACTGGGACAATCCCAGGTAAACGGGGGATGGGTGGTCACCCTACACCATCGTCACCCTCACATGCTCGCTCATGTGCTTCCAAATGTCCCCAGCCTCACACTCCACCCTCCTTCCAGGATGGCATCAAAATAAGCTCATTCTTTCTTGTCCTAAGTAACCCCACCCCCACGCCATGATTTAACAAATGGCCGCTTAAAGAGAAACTTGAGATATGAAGAACAAGAATTCCTTTTTTCCCCCCTAAACCTCTACAGAAAAGAAGACTCATCAGCTGAAACTGCAGATCAGATTGAATTACAGTCCCCAAAGCCTACTAGGGAACACAATCTAATCACAGATGCTCCATAAACGATGGTGCCACTAAATCTACTTTACTTTTACTCCATTTGTTCTATTTATCATGGATTATTTTTAGTATCTTGGGCATATAAATATTTTAGCTCCCACGTATGATTTAATTAGTTAGAAGTGCAAAATTAAAGACACAACCACACATTTATTCGGGCCACAGAAACAAAAGGCCCTCGTCAAGCAAGTACAGATCTATGTGTCTTTGAATGGGGACAGCTGTTATCTTGGTTTGCGTGGCGGCAGTTAGAATAAGGCTGTTATCTGGGCTTCCTATTTAAACATCAGGGGTCTGGAGTTGTAGCTGCTTCAGAATGAGGCAATGTTTCAGCTCCCTGCCATTCTGAATTAAGGAATAGAGCAGTTCTTCGTCTCTCCCTATCTATTAAACAGGGCCACCTGGTGATAGCCGCTATTTCTCTTGGCTCAGAATGTTTTTCACCTTTTCCCAAGTTCATCGATGCTCAAGGTTTAACCTTTGAGAGCGTTGATCAAAAGTGCAAATTCCTAGGTACAAGGCACAGAGATTTACGAAGTGTGGCATAGGATCCAGGAACTTTCAGGAACAAGCACCGCCTGGTGATGGTTTAGCACCATGAGCCCCGTTTTGAGAGGAGTTACTGCTCACAATGAGAGATCGTGTTTATAAAGAGCTGACTATGTGTCAGGCACTGTTTGAGGGCGTGATGTTTATTGATAATCTTTCTAACATGCCTATGAGCTGGGCTCATCACCATCATTTTGCTTTTACGGATGAAAAAACAATGGTGCAGAAAGCCTACTCACCTTTCCCAAGGCCAACCCACCACCTGTTGGTAGAAAGGGGACAGAGACTCAAGCAGAGTGGTTTAGAGACATTAAGCTGTGTTACTTCTCACCGAACAATGCTGAGTGTTCACACTGCCCGAAGCCAGGCATGATGGACCAAGAGCCGACACGGTTCAGAAACACTACTTTCCGTGTGGAGGGATGGAATTGGCCGATCCCCTCATAAATCTCTAGGTCTCTCCCAGGACCAAGGACAGCGGTTACAGTGACTAGTTTGCTGTGGATTTTGCTGCTGCTGCTGCTGCTGCTGTTGTTTTATCTCTCATTTCATTGAAAATGTTTCCTTTCAGCCCACTGCAACATAACGTGTGCAGTATTGCATCAGGCCAGAAACACCTGAAATGAGGAACGCATTAAGCGTGTGCTTGGGGAAATGGTATGTTATATACATTTAACTGTTTCACTGCCCTGCTATTATGCATTAAACTACATTAAGCAAGAAAGCAGTTCTCTCTCCCTCTCTCTCTCTCTCTCTCTCTCCTCCCCCACTCTCTCTAGCCTTCCCTCCCTCCTTCCCTCCCCTCCCCTCCCCTCTCTCTCACACAGGATCACCTCCACTCCCTATCTCAGGATGTTTTTCACCTTTGCCCAGATTCCTTGCTCTCCAACTTTAACCTCCTGGAGAGTGCTCTGAGATTAACCAGGACCCCAGGGATGGGGTCTGGGTGAGTAACAGTCCCCATTAAAGGCACTCCAAAGCTGATACAGGTAGCTCAGTCTCCTCCAGCTCCCTAATGCTGCGAGCAGTGCTGCAAATCTGCAGGGTGGCGACACGATGAACCGCAGAGCCTTCTACCTTTGGGGCAGTCAACGCGCGACAGAATTTATTTGCTTCATTGGAGCACCCCAGAGCATGGAAACCTTTTAGACGCGCAGTCCAAATCCTGACGCTTGCTTGTGCACAGCACCTTAGGTCTGCCTGTGATGTGATGCCCTGTTTCCTCATTCTCACCCATCAAAGGTTTCCCGCTGAGATGTGAAAGAACGGAGTGGGTGGAGATGTCAGACCATTTACCAAATGATAACACGAATGACAATCATACAACTTACTATTGTTTCCCTGTCAATCACCAAGTTATCAATGAAAGAGTGTTACTACTGATGGCTGAGGGACATGGAAGAAGATGGCAGGTAGATAAACACACAGCTCCATAGAGTTTCTGATCATAAATGCAGAGGGTGCTAAAGAAATGTATACACATTTTAAGAAAGGAAAAAAAAACTCTATTGAAATTATAATACTCAATAGATACCGATAACCAAAGATGCACACACGTCACATTTGACTTCTGCAGTTACAAGAAGTGTTCAAAATGGTTGCCATCAGCATAATTTTAATGCAGTTTTTTTCCTTTCTTTAAATGTGTATACGTTGTTTTGGCACCTCCTGTATGTATGCAAGTAAGGGAGTTCACCGTACAACAACCTGTAGCCCAGAAGTAACATCAATGTACATTGAAGTCTTATAATACATAATTTTTAACACCGAGAGACAGGGAAAGAGATGGCAACACTTTGTGGGGTGTCTATACGATAAATGTAGAAAAACAGTGAGTAGCAAGAGGAATAATTAGATAGTGGATTCAAAGACATCTATTCTGTTACCTACAGTAAAAGAAAGAGTTATTTCTCACGAGTGGGAAATGACCCAGAACAGTGAATGTTGATTTGTCGGGGGAGGGTAGCCATGGGGAAAGAGTTCTTTTAAGCAACTGGGCTCAAATTTTCTGTGTCTTGGTTTAGCCAGCGAATTACTGTGGTAACCATGATATTTTAAATGTGTGGTTTCCTGAAAAATAATTCTTTCTCCTAGTCGTTCTCGGTTTGTGAATTTTACCGATAGGCATACACATTTAAAATATATGAGAACGTAATAGGAGCAAAGCAAGGGTTGGGGTGAGGGTGGGGAAAGGCATATCCTTGTTTTCCCAATGAAGAAAAAACTCCCCACACTGATGTTTTTTTCTTCTTATTTTCTGCTGTGGACGGGGGAGAAATGGAATAGTACATCACCAGCCCTCCAATAAGTGTTAGAAAGATCACTGAATTAGGTGAGCTGTCAAGCCCCTTTCTATGAAGGTGACTGTGTAGGTTCAACAAATTTAGGTGGTGTGTAGACATGAGTGGGTAACCTAGAAGCCACAAATTATGTCCAGCTTGGCGTTAGCCCTGTGAAATATCTGGCCCTTGCTATGAATCGATGGAACATGGCTTTCCAAAGAGAAAGGCAGATAAAATATAACCCGACACAAAATCCCATTTTTTAAAAAAAAAGTGACATAGATCATATACGCTATCAAGAGCAAATGGGTAGAGGGAAGAAAAGAGAATTAGGCTGACAGTCAGGAGACAGTGAATTTTAGCCTTCACTCTGTCTAAAAATGAGTCGGATTCAGGGAGAATCACTCAATATGTGAGGTCTCAGTTTGCTCATCTGTAAAATGAATGGGTTGGTCTGGAAGCTTTACGTCCCTCTCCTTTTTCATAATAGATGGGGGGGAAAGCCCTTGACAATTATCTTGGACAGCACTGCCTGTGCCAAATAAAATCCATGCACCATCTGCTACAGCAAGAGCAAATGAAAACATGTTTCCCTACATCAACCACACATCCGTTTGAAGAGCAATGAATCCAAGCTGCTATTATGATTTGCATTAAACATTCTGGAATGCATACATTGGAACCATGAATGATGTTTGGGGGGTGGGGTTCTCCCACCTGCTTTAGATGCCTACAGACTACTTAGTGATTTATATGTAGGTCACAGAACAAAATGCGTGTTCTGCTAAACAGCCGATGCAAATGACCATGCACCAATCACTTAAAATAATGAGGAACTTATAAAATGACCATATGTCGTCATTACGAATAATTATATGAAACCCACAAAGGAAATCTCTCTCCCAACCCTCCCCCTGAATCCTGAAGGAAACCTGAGCGATAGAGAGGCAGCAGGTAATTAAACATCAAATTAAAAAAAAAAGTGTACAGTTAAGAAAAGCAATTTCCTGTAGTTGAGAATGCCTTGTGTTTGTATCAGCCTGGTTTGAATGTCCTCATGTTAAAAAAATAAAAATAAAATAAAACTCGAACAGCAGCAGAAAGAGCTTGGAGAGGGCATGGAAATCCCACATTTTTTCAGAACAATCCTGGATCCATTCCTCCAGGTAGTGGGGGTGGGAGCGGGGAGGAAAAGAACCTTGGGAACGCTTTCCAACCCAGGAGCAATTTAACAGCTCACCTAATCCCAGACTTCCCAAACTTGTAGTTCAGTCATTTTAAATGTTAGTTGGCAGTGTGTTGACTCATGTTTGCTTGAAATTCCCTAGCATGCTTCATTACCTAACCAATAAAGCAATCTAGCGGAGTTATTGAATCACACACTGCTTGTTGTATTAACCACCCTCTTGTTTTTATTTCGATGTGTGATTGCTCCCCTGGACGATGGCTCAAGAGGGAGATAGATGTTTCATAACCTTTTTGTTGTTGTTGTTTGTGTACATCATTCCCATCAGCTATACAAGACCTCTACTTTAATATACCACCTCCTCCCAAATAAAGCAAACAAAACAACCAAAGCCATATGCCAATGTAAATCCAAAATAAACTAATGGAAACTAATGTCTGTTGCTGGACGATTTTAATTTAATATAGTCTAACAATGGGGTGAAAACAGAAACGACTCATTGTTTTTATTTCCTATGGAGTAAGTCGCTTTGACTCCATATTTCTCTTCAGCATGTGAGTGAAGCTTCCATTTTGTTCTTGTGAAAAGTAAGCCATTTTGCACTGGGCAGGTGGGCTAGGAGTTGAAACCTTAGCAAGTCAGTGACAGTAATGTAGAAATGTCTGGAAATGACTAAACTGTCTAAATCCTCGAGGATGCCAATGTGATCAATGAGGGCACATCTATTATGACATAAAGAAGCATTTCTCACGGGTGTCCTGGGTTAAGAACAGGTGAGGAAGTCTTATCCTACAGGAAACGTATAGAGTCTGATCAATTTCAACGGGAGAAAAATCACGTTGGGGGTGCGGGGGGGCGTCAACCTCTTGGATTTCATTTTAAAAATCATATGCAAAATCTAAGTCTAAAAGGGAGACTAAATTTCTATTCCCATTGATCCATTAGGAGCTCCTTAAAATGAACAAACAATATATCTGTAAGTATTACACCATTTAGGCAATAGGACCGCATTCTCTGTTTTAAGTTCTGGGGTTCTTAACAAACATCATACAGCTCTGTGGCTAGGGCAGGTGTATTGTGCAAGTGTATCATGAACTTTTGTGAGATCTGGCAGATAACAGCCAAGGGCCTGGTTAACAGATGCATGGTTTCATTGCTCTTATTTTTATCCCCTTCAAGAACAGCCTATTTTGAACTCTGTAGAGTGTCACACATGGCAGAAGTGAGAACTGCAGTCAGGAAGACTTGACATGCCGTTGCGACAGAGAGCACCTTTACATGATGGCTTTTTCCCAACCCTTAGTGCTAGGTGACTGAGTACTAGATGGCATTGGCATGGAATGGACGTGGGGAAACTGCACAGCTTAGGATGTTTAAATGAAAGGGTTTAAGGGAGGACCAGGAATGTGGAATTCATCTTGCTACCAGTCTTTCTGGAAGATGTGAATAGGTTGTCTCTTAATTATGTATTTAAAATTCTCCCCCTTTTCCAAATTAGAAAACTGCAGTCACCATCTTATATAAATACAGAGGTTGCCAATAAAATGTATACACATTTTAAGAAAGAAAAATATCTGTATTAAAATTGTAATACTCAATATACACTGATAACAAAAGATGAACACAAGTCCCATTTGACTTCTGCAATTACAAGAGGTGCTCAAAGTGGTTGCCATCAGCGTAATTTTAATACAAATTTTTCCTTTCTTAAAATGTGCATACATTTTTTTTGGCACCTTCTGTATATGCAATTCTAGAACCCTAAAATGCTGAAAAGAATTGAAAGTGTCCTCAGGGATAAACCTCAGCAAGGTTTTCCAAACTCCAGATGCTTTTATAATACCATCTTCATTGTTTTAACAGATCCAAGTATCATCTAGACTTATAACTCTGTAATAATGTCTTAAAATTGACGTTGTTTTGGTTAAGTTCTCATTTTAACCATGTACTAAGAAATAATATACATAAAAACATAGTTTCCATGTTCTGTGTTATTTTCTATTAGGTAATAGAATACCGCTATTAAAAGTATTCAGGTATCATCATCAATATATGTGATAGTTTGTGAAACACAATTCAAGGCAAAATCTTTCATTTTTCAGGTAGGAAAAGAGAAGCCCAGAGAGATAAAATAAGTTGTCCAAAACCACTCTGTAAATCCATGACAGATTTGGGGATAGAACTCAGCTCTCCTAAGTCCTAGTCTCAAGCTCTCTCTCTCTCTCTCTCTCTCTCTCTCTCTCTCTCTCTCTCTCTCTCTCTCGGTGGTAGATAACACTTATGAACTTACTGAACCAAAGTTACCTAACATATACAAAGCACTGAATTGTGGCAGGTTTCAAATGTGTACAGCTAAACACTCACAAGGGTACATCACATGGTTTAAGTCTCTGCTTTTATCATCGTAAAATTCTTAACAATTTTTTAGCAAGGGGCCCTGGATTTTCATTTTTCACAGGCTTCATATATTATGTAACCAGTCCTACCCGGAGGGTGAATAACAATACCAAAAAAAAAAAAAAAAATCTTAAAATAAATAATCAATAACTAACAATCCATAATTGATGTATTATTTTTTTTAAAAAGCAACTTCCGTGTAGGTGAGGCAACTGCAGTTGCCTAAATTGGAATCTCCCAACATCTTTTCCAAACTCTATACTGATAAACAAGAACAAACAAAAAGCCTACAAAGGCCATACCGTCAGCATAAATTGAAGACAAAGAACCCTATACGTTGAAACAACTTGTGATTTGCAAATAACGCCACATTCTAGCAGAACAATTTCTCTATCTCCCATCACGGCTTTTCACAAGAATAAGAAGGGTCTAGGAAAATATAGGGAAGAGAAGAAAGAGAAATGGAAGGCTAAGATTGAACTAAAATTACTCCCAGAAAGAGAACATCTGTTATAAATGTGAAAATACTGAAAAATAGAACTGGTGGTTCAGAATACTACAACAGGGATAGGACTGAAAAATGTATCCAGAAATTGAGAGCCAGTCTCAGAAAGATGGTGGTTCTGGGGAATAGAGGGTAATTAGGAAAGGAAAACTAACCTTTGCAAACTATGAAGTGAACACAAAGCAAGACGGAGGAATTAAGGAGACAGCAATACAGAAGAAACACAAAAGGAAGTAAAACACAACTCTTCCTCTTGAAACTCCCTTCCCCCAATAAAAATCAACGATTAAAGAAAACACACTTCACTCTGGTGACAGAAGACAGGACTTGTGGACTTGAAACCTTGTGAACCATCCCCACCCACTAGCTTTGAAATCCAAAAGTAATAATCCAAATGTATCAGCTGGTGAAGTCTCCCTCAACTTCCAAGCATGTTGCAAAAGAAAACCATAACACAACACTCCAAATTGAATTAAATATCCTCAAAAAAGCATGTGAGGATATATTCAACACACGCACCCATTGAATCATAAATTCAAAAATATAAAAATGGAATAGACTCAAAACAGGAAGAAATGGAATAACAGTTGACTGAATTAATGAATGAAATGAAAGGAAAAAAGGCAAAATCATATAAGAAATGAAGTCAAAATTTGAAAGTGCCCAAGAGGGGAAAAATTTGAATGAAAGTTTAATATGGGCATTAAAGAAAGTTTAATATGGGCATTAAAGAAAAGCCAAGAAAAGAGCAATGTGATTAAAAAAATATACAGATCATACAGTGGTAGAAATAGAAGACATGCAAAAAATATCCAACTTGGGCGGCCAGATGGCTCAGTTGGTTAGAGCGCAAGCTCTCAACAACAAGGTTGCCGGTTCAGTTCCCACATGGGATGGTGGGCTGCGTCCCCTGCAATTAAAGATTGAAAATGGCAACTGGACTTGGAGCTGAGCTGTGCCCTCCACAACTAGATTGAAGGACAATGACTTGGAGATAATGGGCCCTGGAGAAACACACTGCTCCCCAATATTCCCCAATTGAAAAAAAAAAAAAGAAAATCCAACTTATGTAAACTTGAACTCCATGGGGAAGAACAAAAGAGTACAATGGAATAATATTTGAAACCATAATCCACCTTGGAATAAAAAAATACAAAACTTCTATTAACCAACACTTGAGTGAAAGGGAAATTGTAAAACTAAAGTACAGAGCTTTTTAAAAATGAAAACAAAGGAACAATATGTATTAAAATCCAGAATCTAAGCATCACATTTAAAGCAGTGACCAGAAGAAAATTCACAGCATGAACATATTAAATAAAAACAAAAAAAGTTTATTTATGTATTAAATTCCCAACTCAAAAAGTTAGAAAAAACAAAACAAAACAACACATTAAAATTTTTTAAAAAGCTTAAGCAAGGAATTCATAAAGCTAAAACCAGAAGTCAGTAAGTTGGGAAAGAAAAAAACAATAGATATTAATAAATCAAAATCATATTTCTTATAAAATAAAAAACAAAATAAACTACCACTTAATGAAGGAAAAATGAGGAGAAAACACAAATATCAAAATAAGAAATTACAAGGGGATAACCATTAAAACAAAGTATTTTTTAAAAAATCATAAAAGAGTTCTTTGTAGACTTCAATGCAAATTAATATAAATATCTTCATGAAATGAAAAGTGAAAGAAAAAAAGAATGAATTACTACAGAAACATGGGCAAAAGAAATGAACAATTTTTAAAAATATATAAAATGCCTCTTTTATGGTGGCCAAGACATGGAAACAACCAATAGATGAATGGATAAAGAAGTTGTGGTATATATACACAATGGAATACTATTCAGCCATAAGAAAAGATGAAATAGGATAATTTGTGATAACATGAATGAATCTTGAGATTATTATGCTATGCAAAGTAAGTCAGACAGAAAAAGTCGAGAACCATATGATTTCACTGACATGTGGTATATAAAACTGAAAACAATAAAAGAATAAGACAAATGAAGAAACAAAAAATCATAGACACAGACAATACTTTAGTGGTTACCAGAGGGTAAGGAGGGAGGGAGGTGGTAGATGAGGGAAAAGGGGATCAAATATATGGTGATGGAAAGAGAACTGACTTTGGGTGGTGAAACACACAATGTGATCTATAGATGATGTATTACAGAATTGTACGCTGGAAATCTACGTAACTTTACTAACAATTGTCACCCCAATAAACTTTAATTTAAAAAAAATGCCTCCTAAAAATATGAAAAGATGTGTATGGTCCCTGTTTTATATGGATGAGGAAAGCAGAGCCCATTGAGCACAAAAATTGGCTTCGATTTGTACATTCAATACAAGTCATAAGTAGGACTGCCATCTTGGCTCCAATGTGCTTCATTTTTTTTAACACACAGCACCCTGACTACCTCAGTCGTTCACTTACCCTGATGCTTACACGCCTCACTTACATGCTTCAGTTTCTTTGTCTTAACAATTATAGTCTTGAACTAAACATCTACCACCTCTTAACATGTTAACATTCTGGGATGCATCTCAGACTGAACCCCATCATTCCCATAACAGCATATGATGCCACTGGCCAGAAAGACTGCTCTGTTTAAGTACTGGTAAACCATGGTGTGGCTGTCATGGAAATGATTGAATCACTGGGAAATATCTCAATGACATTCATCCTGTCACATCCTTTTCACGGTTGGTAGTCTTCCAACCTTAGGCTCTTTCTCAAGAGAACTCTACTTAGACAGTTTTCATGAGTTGATTTATTACCAAAGTCCTGATCTACCAAATTCAGGGAGGTTGTTTTAGAGTGTCCCATAGGATGTTTCATGACATCCACGTTTTTATACGTCAGGTGAATCATTTTCAGGTTGGGCCCATCTGGGAGGAGTGACTTGCTACAAGATGGGGCAATGGGTTTTATCCCTTTTGCCCCACATTACAGTAAAAAGAAGAGAGGCAGATTGAAGAGGGACCGAGTTTTTAGAGCATAAAGGCAGCTATGGAGTCACAGCATATACATTTCAGGATATAAGATGGAAGTGAGCGTGTCCACAAGGCATCGGGGAGGCATCCTTAGAAATTAGCTGAGGGCCCTGGTCCAAAGTACAGGGACCATTTTCAGAAAGGGAATACCAATTGCCATGAAATTCATTACAAGAGAATTCAATACCTCACTGGCAAGTGTGAAACCCAAGAAGGAAACACTGTGCAGATGGTGGGGAATTTAGGAAAAGGGAAATCCCAATCAATCGGAACAGATAGGATGCAGCAGACCTCACTGACTTCTTTTTCACAAGTTAGTTAGTAAAGATGGATTGGATATTACATATTAGAACCTCTCTTGTCGTGTGGAATCATGTTTGTGTGAACTTTACAGTCTAACAGAAAGAGAATTCTATTTTAACAGCATCGGGTTAAGTTGTGTCACTGGGGGGGACTGAGTTCTGTAATACACAAGTCCGGGTCCCAAGGATGAACCCAACAGAAGTTTACAACTCGGTCTAGGGCAGGGGTGTCCAAACTGCAGCCCGCGGGCCAACTGCAGCCCGCAATCCATTTTTAATTGGCCCGCAGCAAATTCCAAAAATATATTTAGTTTACTTAAATAAACCAGGTGAGGCAATACGTACTTCACCTCGAGTGAGTGGCCCGGCTGTTTGTGTATTTTACCGCATATGGCCCTTGGTGAAAAATGTTGAAAAAAGTTTGGACACCCCTGGTCTAGGGTAACAGGGAAGGTGGAATGATCATACAATCATTCAGGGACCCAGTTTCCTGTATCTTGTAATACAGTGTTACGGACTGAATGTTTGTATCCCCCCCAAATTCATACCTTGAAACCTAATCTCCAAGGTGATGTGTGAAGACGTGGGGCTTTTGGGAGGTGGTTAAGACATGAGAGTGGAATCTTCACGAATGGGATTAGTGCGCATATGAAAGAGACCTCACAGAGCTCCCTTGCCCGCCCACCATGTGAGCACACAGGGACAAAATGGCCTGCTACGAACCCACTAGCAGACCCTCATCAGACACCGAATCTGCTGGCGCCATGATCTTGAGCTTCCAGCCTCCAGAACTGAGAAATAAATGTGCGTTGTTCTTAAGCCACCCACTCTATGGTATTCTCGAGTAGCACCCCGGATGGACTAAAACACATGACATCTTCAGAACTGGCCTCCAGGGTCACTGTGGACGGAGAACACAGGCTGTGAAGGTCACACAGGGGGTTTATGGCTGGAGGTGGCATACATCATTTGCATCCACTTTCAGTGGTTCAGAACCCAGTCACATGACCTCAATTTAACTACATAGGCTGGGGAGGGGGCTTGGATTCACAGTTTACCTGCATGGGTAGACTGAAACACAACGGGTTTGGAAAACACAAGACGTTGTTGCTGCTACAGACTTGTTCATCTGTTTTGCTGTTTCTGCATAAAATTTCAAGTGGAAAGAACTTCTTTATGTACTGTTATTAATGAGTTCTCGAATACAGTAGGACCAACCAAGGTTTTGCTCTTAAGATTCTGCCCTAGAAGCACATGCCTTAGAGAATGTGGTTATGTGGTTACCCATCAGCTTAACTCCACAAACCTGATAAATGTCCCATCCATGCTGCTTGGAGTACACTCAGCCGGGGCAGGAAATCATTACACTGTAGGGGTGCTTTCTACTAGGGGTGCTTTCTTTCCACGTATTCTAAATTCAAACTAACGGTTACACTGCTGAATTTCCAACCTAAGCCATTAAGCTGGGGATTGCAGTCAGATGGCTGACCTGTGAGGTGGGGAGAGTCATCTGAATTTTAAATCGGATCCCTAAGAGTCAATAGGCTCTTAAAAAAAAGAAAGAAAAAAAGGAAGGAAGGAAGGAAGGAAGGAAGGAAGGAAGGAAGGAAGGAAGGAAAAGAAAGAAGGACAGAAAGAAAGAAAGAAAGAAAGAAAGAAAGAAAGAAAGAAAGAAAGAAAGAAAGAAAGAAAGAAAGAAAGAGAGAGAAGAAACTGCTGACTAAGCAATTATCTTCCTTGGGGAAACGTGCTCTCCTCAAATCAATTCCCACTCTTAGTCACTAGTGACCACGACCCTCACTGTGATCTTTAAAGGGGCTGGATTTTGTTGTTGTTGTTGTTATTGGTTTGTTTTGCTTTGCATCTGCAAAAATGTCTCGTGTGCTTGCTCTATGTCATGAAAATGCTGGCACCGAGCAAGTTCAAAGTCAGGAGGGGTGGGATGCTGGCTGGAACAGTGGGAAAGCCCATCATCGTGGGGCAAACAGCATCCCAGGAGTTCCAGTTGGTGGTTAAGAGATGCTAAAGCCAAGAACCCTTAGCTCCTGTCCAGGTCCGTACTCGAGAGCATCCCGTTCTGACTCAAGCTCCCCACGAATGAGGAGTCCACAGGGTCCAGGGGGTACACACTCATCGGGGGCCACAAATGTTTTTTGCTGAAGTGGACAGGCCTACCCCCAGGCCCTGTGTATAGACTTCTTTCCCATGTATGTTCTGCCCAAGGCAGATGACCCCACTCAGGTCCAACAGCGTGGGCCAAGGGACAGTCACTGGGGAGCAGGGACAGAGCTGGTAAGTACTGGCCGGGAGGTCACACCCATGCAAGGTCCCTCACTCACATCACTTTCTGCAAATGCTAAGGGGAGCTGGGTCAGCAGCACCAGTTTTAGAGTCTAACGGACTTTGGGTCAAATTCCAACTCTGACACTTACTAGCTCTGTATCCTACCACAAGCTGTCAGTCATTGTACTGTTGCTGTTGTTTCCTGCATGCATGTAGCTTTTCTGTTGTCACCTGGAAAATGGTAACAATGGCAACAGGGACAGCACGTTGTATTCATATAATATTACACTGGACAGTGGCCAAAACGTGCTCACGTGGAGCATGGGACAGAGTGGGCATTTGTGCGTCTAACTGTGATTTTGTGTTTGGAAACCAAGAAAACATAGCACACTGAGTGGAAAACTTGTCCGTACATTTTGAAGGTGGTTATTCAGGAGGTGAGAGGTGACGTTTGAATGGGAAGGTGCTGCACAGATCCAAGTGGCTTTTAGTGACAATTGTCTGGCCTAGATTGGTGCAGAGGATCAGTACACTTTGCATCGCCTGGAAACACTAACCCTCCCCACCCCCGCACACCCCCGTCCATCACCTGACTCCCTCAGTATCTGTACCCAGGACCCTGGGACAATCTGGACCACAGAGATGGCTTGAGAAATGATGGGGCCACGGCTCTCCATCCATGCTGTTTAGGATCGTGGTGTTGTACCAACTCTTAGGTGAGTCAGGAAGTGGGGGGACTTCTCCTTTTCACTGTCATTTTTCTCAAGAACACATGAGATCTGGGAGAGCCCTTAGCTCAGGACTGAGCTACCACACCACACTTCATAACGAATACTTGGGAGGGGAACCATGACCACTTTCTAAAGTCACATCCTGTATTTCAGAAGAGTGATATATTTTATGTGAAATGCTTGTATTTACTTCACTCAGAAGTGCAAAAAAAAAAAAAATCAATGTGAATGGCAGCCATAGTTTATCCATAAAAGAAAAGTCCCCCATCTGAGCAGTTAAAAATTACTGCCTCTGCTATTTTTCACACAACGACAAAAGAGTGCTAAGTGACAATAACTCTGCCCCACCTTAAAACTTAGCTCGTGCGCAAGTCTCTCACCTTCTAGCTATTTTCTTAACTAAATATGTATACATGTCATCGAATATACTCGGTATCCAATTAACATCAAATTATTGCCATCAATAGTCACCCATGGAATAGAATGATGGCTATCATTGGTTCAGTCAATGATGGATCGGGCTAATTTCTTGTCTTGGGTAAAAAGAGAAAAGAATTTGCAATCATGATATTGGTCAGAAAGTGTTCCTGGAAGGCAATCCCGTTTCTCTAACAAGAGATCACAAGAAAAGAAAGAGAAAATTATGAATGAGGGAACGAAATATAAATTTAAAAAATTTAGACAGGACTATTAATTGCATCCACAGGTCTTATCTGGATGTTAACCCAAGTAAACTAACTTTAAAAATATGTGAGAGAACTAGGAGGACGTGAAGAGAGTTCAGATGGGTGTTAATGTTGTCAGATTAGGGACAAGCACCTTTAGAAAACTCACATACTGAAACCTGTGTGTGAGACATATGATGGCGTGGCTTCCAAACAACCCAGGAGACAGTGGTATCGGTGAAACACGACTGGCCATGAGTGAATAACTATTGAAAACCTGAGGGCACATTTTACTAGTCTCTATTTTGATATATGTTTGTTATTTGCCATAATAAAACACTGAGAAATTTCCTGAGAAAAAATTAATATTTTAAGTGACCTACAAAAATGATTAAAGAGACTGAATTATCACCATCAATTGCTTGACCGTTGAAATTCAATTCTCAAGAAACCATCAGTATCTAACTTTGCACCATGAGTCTGACCATGTTTTCTCAACAGTGCTTCCTACTTTCAATCTCCTTGTTACTCCACTTATATTGAAATGACAAGATTTCTGCCCCATGTTATGCATTCACACATGGAGTATCAATGTATATTTATGTGAGCTTTAAACTGACATCTATTCTGCTGTTCACACACAGGTATTGCCACTTGTGCTGAAACTGGAATTCTGGAAAGCTCAGACGAAGCCATTTCAATATGGATGGCAGTCAGTTTGGGGCAGTTCTGACACCTCCAAGGAACAAACACTCTTAGTGCAAAAATAGTGAAAATGAAACTGAAAGTCTCCACAACAAGGTGCAAAATACAAACCTTCCTTTGTGTTTTCTTTTCCTGGTTAAATAGGTATCAAATCCACCAGTTACGAATATCAAACTCCATCAGGGTGCATGAGATTAATACATCAGGTCTACAAATTGAAGAAACTGTCAAGGCAAGAAACTGAATTTTTCAAAAAAACTTACTTGTGAAATTTCCATTATTGTGTTTTTCGCCCCCATTCTGATAGGAATTGCAAACAGAACTGTAAGGTCTAAAGTTGCCTCAGGGAAATGAATTACAAAATAGAATATAGATTCCTAACACAATCATTAAAAAGTAAGTTGAGTTTACATGTAGCTCAAAACTGATAGCTAGTGTGTTTGTTTGTTTGTTTGTTTGTTTGTTTTCCTCTGGCCTCTGCCAGCCCCCAGTTTTCCTTCTCAGGGACATGTAATACAATTAGCTTAAACACTATTCAGTAGGTATAGGAAGAAAATAATTATGAACTCACATGCTAATTAATTACTATTTATTTAAAAAACATGCCAGAGTTTGCATTAGAATTTCCTCTTTTTTGGCATAGATTTACCTTCAGTCCTAGGTCATAGTATAATTTTTCAGAGGGTCAGGATATGGGAAAATATCTGACACATAGCATAAGAAACTGCTTCCTACTGTAAGTTTGGTGTTTCATCAAAATGAGGATGCAACACGCTGAACGTAGAATCCCGGCCCTCAGGTAGCAATGTGCCATCCACTAGAGAAGAATAGTAGTTTCTTCACTTTAATTACAATTGCATGAAAACTCCATAAATTGGTTTCAACCTTTGAGATAACTGAGAAACAATACAGAGCCAGGTATAAATTTCTCCTGAAAAATTAATATTTGCTAAAAGGAAAACGGGCCATGTGTCTTGTTCGTTTCACAATGCTAGGAAGAAAAAAAAGAAACTGCAGCCACTTCCCGTCCCAGGTAGCAATCTGTTACAGTATCAAATTTTACTTCCAATTTGATTGCATCTATGCAGAAAGATTTAGCACCCTAGCATGGCTTAGTCACAGGAATACACTAAGTCTCAAAAGACATGCAGGGCTTCATAACATTATTGCCTTCGCAATAATTCAGGTCTGTAGAGACGGCATACTGATTTGACACGGGTAAGAAAAAGGGCCCACCTAGAAACATGGGATCTCCAATCCAGCATAAACCCTGGATGGGATCCGGTCATGCTCTGTGATTCTAGTGGACCTACTATGTGTTTTAATTCTACTCATTTTATATTTCATTTTGTTGCTTCCCATTAGTGTATTCTTTCCTGTACGTCTTTTCCCTCCCTCTCTCTTTCTTTTCTTCCTATTTACCGTTTAAAAGCCCACCCTCCAGGACAATCAAGTGTTGGCTTGTTCTGAATAACCTAGGAAAGAAATTGGTGGCTGTGATCAAACTTGGAATCAGTAAACCTGCGAACACAATCCCTGGTCGGCCATTTCTCTGTCACTCACAGGAGACTTAGAAAGAGGCATTCACTCCTGTGCACCAGCCACGCAAAGGCTGCGGAGGCTTTGCAAATGGCTTTCCATAATAAGGGATTTTCATAACACACACGGATTGCGTTTCAGACGCTGACTGTGCTTCATGCATTTCTTTACATGGTACCTCCTCCCCTCTCTGTGCCCTGCCTGCTGATTCCTGGCCTGGAAAGCCACTGGGATGATGATTTCAGATGCTGATTGCACAATACACAAGGAATGTGTGAGTGAGGCTCTGAACTCACTTCCTGTGACATGACTGAAACTAAAGGTGGGAGGGGGCCACCCGGAACACAAAGACAACTGTCATACTGCTCATCATTTCCTTGGAAGGTAAACTCAAGGAGATGGCCTCACACCATTGACTCTATGATATAATTAGTCTCACTTTAGGTATGTGATGAGTTTTTGATCCCATCACTCTTTTCTTTTTCTTTTGGCAAAGCGAAATGTTCAAATCCTCTCTTTATGTCTCTCTCTGATTCTAGCCTGAGTGTTATTAACAGTTTGATCAGTTTGATGTGTATCTTTATACAATTTTTGTCTACACTTTTAAATACATTATAAGGATATGGACATGGATAATAAGATACATATTCACACTTTTTTTTTCTAGATAAGGAATCAGGCCATATAAAGCTATGCTTTCCAATACGGTAATCACTACTCAATGGGGGCAATTTAAGTTTATAGTAATTAAAATGAAATAAAAAAATTCAGTTTCACTAACCATATTTCAAATGCTCAGTGGTTATGTGTGTCCCATGGCTACTGTATATTGGAGAACACAGAACTAGACTATTTCCATCACTGCCCAAAATCCTATCGGAAAGTAGCTGCTACAGAGTATTCCTAATGATCAATAAATTGGAATCCTCTGCTTCCCTCGGAAAAATAATTATTTTAATTATCCTAAACTGACATCGAGAGGTATGACCAATGGTTATCAGAATTCACTTTCAAAGGCAGATAAAAAGTTGGGTTGTATCTCCTGAATCTGGTTCAGGAAAGTATTGTGTGATGACATAGTAGTATGGATTGTGACCACTACTGCAGAATGCGATTTGTTATGTCTGGTTTGAAATGTCCAGCCCTAATGACCACAGTTGGGTACTTTCCCGGAACGGCACTCCTCAGTCAAGAAGGGGTACAGGTCATTTGTGCAAAATTCATCCCTCAACAGTTTCGTCTCAAATTTAAGCCAAGAAAAGGGCTCATCTCAGTCATAGAAACTCTGGAAATCTTTCACCTATCTTTCCACGCTGCCATTCTTTGTTCTGCTATCATGATATTTTGCCAAAGACCCAATACTGGGTGGTTTAAGACGAGGAAATTAACAAGAAATCAGAAAGCCAAATGAGCATCTACAGGTAGAAAGAGCAAAGTGTGATTATCTGGGTCTCTGAGGAGCTAATTAGAGGCTCAGTCGAAGAGGGGGCGGCTCACGGGAGGACGGGCATACACATCCATGCGCGCACGCGTGCACACACATACACACACGTTCGTGCGCGCACAAAGCTGCTGGTCTTGCCCACCTCCAATGAAGCAGAGAGCTGCACTGCTGCATAAATAAATCATCTGGACGGCTGGCTGTTTGAGAACAATCGATCG
Source organism: Rhinolophus sinicus (assembly GCF_036562045.2). Taxonomy (NCBI): domain Eukaryota; kingdom Metazoa; phylum Chordata; class Mammalia; order Chiroptera; family Rhinolophidae; genus Rhinolophus; species Rhinolophus sinicus. Next base: position 11,007,935 of record NC_133767.1, read on the forward strand.
TTCCCTGACCTAGGGTCAGGCACTGGATATCCAGAGCCTGGCCTGACCCGCAGTTGTATATAAAATATGATGTTAAAGAAAGCTTCCCACCAGCCCGTCTCTACTAGTGAGGCTCTTCATCCATCCGTCATTCACTCTTCTTTGCCCACACCAGCGCCACCCACAGGCTGCCAACGTGCGGAAGTCCATCGCATTGAAAGAAGTCTGGCCCCTCAGGAAACCCGAGGTCCATGTCCCAGAAATCGTGCAGTCCATCACCGTTTCCCTACAATGTACTTCGCAGGAAGTGACTGACCAGATCCAATAGTGGAAGGGGCTCTTTTGGTGTCAATGATTTTGATGCTCCTAGATGGACATTATATGTGCTGCTCAAGCGTGGGGTTAACCTCTTCCAGCACTTTCAAAGAACACCAAAGATGGAAGAGAGAGGACAGAAGTGACAGTGAGGTATCGTCTACTGCAGCAGCACTACTCAATGCTGTCACGTTAGGCTGGGTATTTCTCGGATGTGGGGGTGAGGGGCTGTCCTGTGCATTGTGGGACGTTTCACAGCATCCCTGGCTGCTACCCAGTACATGCCAGCTGTACCACCTCCCCGAGTTGTAACAACCAAAACTATCTCCAGACGTTGCCAAATGTCCCTCAGGGGGCAAAACTGTTCCCAGTTGAGAAAAGCTGACTCACAGACAGAAAGAGCAAGTTACAGCAAGAGTCCCTGTGGTACCTAAGCAGGGAACACGGTAGATGTGCGATGTGTTAGTCTGCGCCAGCTGCCATCACCAAGACGTGCATTTTCTCAGATCCAGACGCGGAAGTCTGAGGTCAGGGTAGCAGCAGGGTTGCTGTGTCTCTGTGTCCTCACCTGGTCTCCCCTCTGTGTGCATCTGTCTCTTGATCCTCTTCGCATAAGGACACCAGTCATATTGGAATAGGGTCCACCTTAACGAACTCATTTAAACCTTAATTCGCTCTTTAAAGACCTTCTCTCCAAATACAGTCACATTCTGAGGAACTGGGGGTTAGGACTTCCACATGGGAATTCAGTGTGTGTGTGTGTGTGTGTGTGTGGGGGGGGCACAATTCAGCCATAATAAGAGGTAATTCCCGACCCACCTTCATGACTATACTGTGTCACTAATAACTTCGCTCGCTGTCTTGTAGATTCAGCTTTATTATTTAGACTCAGACTCTCAGCAATGCTCACTCTCTTTACTGCAAAAGAAAGAGCGACCCCCTTGACCGGGACACAAGGAGAAGGAACTGGGCATGTGGGACTCGGTCTCCCACTTTCTGTCATTTGCATCTCCCTGTCAGGCAGAAAGAGGACTTTCTGGTCTCTTCTCTCTTTCCAGGGAGGCTCTGGCACTTCCAATTAGGAATTGATTTGTTTTCCCTACATTTAAAAATAATTCCACCTGAAACTAATATAAAATATTGAATGTCAACTATAATTTTACACACACACACACACACACACACACACACACACACACAAGGTCAGATTTAAATTCTTGAACTCATTCTAGGAAAAGTTTTCCACACCTCATTGCTGAATGTCACTATGGTCACCTTCAAAGAACTCCCTTTGGGAAGCTATGCACCGACACCAGCACCTAGTCCACCCTTCAAAGCAATGTTGGAACTCTTTTTCTGGAATGGCCATCAGAGCTGTCATCTATTACCCGTGATGCCCTCAATGTCATCAAAATGTCTTCCTTTCAGTATTTCCTTTATCTTCAGGTAAAGAAAGAAGTCATTGGGGGCCAGATCAGGTGAGTAGGGGGGTGTTCCAATAGTTATTTGTTTACTGGCTAAAAACTCCCTCATGTACAATGTCTGGTGCACTGTTGTGATGCAAGAACCATGAATTGATGGCGAAAAGTTCAGGTCATTTTCATTTAACTTTTTCACTCAGCCTTTTCAGCACTTGCAAATAGTAAACTTGGTTCACTGTTTGTCCAGTTGGTACAAATTCATTTTGTGCCATGATATCAAATAATCCCTTTGATATCAAAAAAGGTTAGCAACATTGTTGCAACAAGTTCGTGAACTTAATTGTCAGACCTCATATACACACATAGTCACGGGATGCAAAGTACAACATAAGAAATATAACCAATGGTATGGTACTAGCTATGCACAATGTCGGAGGGATCATAGACTTGGGGGGGTATCACTTTGTGAGGGATGTAAATGTCTACTCATTATGTTGTTGTGAAACTAATCATTTAAAATAATAAATAAATAAACAGGGAACATCTTTTAATAGTGAGATTGTCTAATGGACAATCTTTACTTATAAAGGACCCTCTCTGGAGGACTGGCCTTGGAGGGCTACCCCACCACTCACTCAGGCAGAAGGTGAGCCAAAGGCAGTGCAGAAATGATGAATGAGCCTGGCTGTGTTCCAACCCAGACGAGTCCCAAACCAGGCAGAAGAGCTGGATTTGGCCCATGGGCCATAGTTTGCCAACCCCTGCCCTAGAACATTAAATACATTATTTGATTTGTGCAATTTCAATTGACACTAGACTTGGTCAAGTTGAAGTAACGTAAGAGGAAGGTGGAGAACTGACAGACACTCTCCTGTTAACAAAAGCCCATGCATCGCTCTGTTTTCCTCAACCATAACTATGCGTGGATAGACACAAGAATATCTACAACAACAACCATTCGAAAGGGCATTTGACAGTGGATTTCTGTTCCTTGTTTCCCTTTTCTTTTTAATGACCACGTAGCCTCCAGCTCTGGTTTCTAATTTCTTTCCTCATTAAAAGTCCTGTCACCCTTCCCAAGAATAAAGTTGTTCCTTTAAAAATGCCCATCTCATAAAAGGCCTGTGCCCAGAAGGCATAAGATAAATAAGAATGGTTCATGAAATCCCCCTCCAAATAACAGACTTATGAGAAATAAATCTGAACTTTGATTTCAAATCACTCCAAACCAATCATCTTCAAACTTGAGGTGAGTGTCCTCAGAGTGTGTTTTGCAGCGTCCCTGGGCAAACGCTCCACGTTTCTATAGGTGCATTTAAAACACACCTCATCTCTTTCTTGTATTAAAGGGCACAAATCATCAGCAAAGGTCAGGCCACGTGAACTCATCCTATTTCAGCTGGAACATTAGCAGGGAGGTATATGGAAAATCTGCTGATACTAAAAGTTAGAACCCTACCTGTCATCAATCGGGGATGCCTTAGAGGAGCCCTACTTGTGTACAAGAATGCGGGTGCAGCATTGTCACCAATAGGCAACAATGGAAAATAACCCAATGTTCATTAATAGAAGGGTGAATAAACCATGTAGAGGTACACGTGCATATTATAATGTTGGGTTGTTGCTAAAAGGCATGTTGTAGATGGATGTGTACAACATGGAAATAATTCATGATATGCTGTTAAATGGAAAAAGCAAATAAAACATTATATACATATAATTATGTATATATTATATATACATATACATATATAAAGAGGTCATATTTAAACAAAATTTTGCTGTATTTGCATATACTTACTTATTCTATAAATATATATGAATATATGTATGCATCTATCTTCTCTCAGATATACCCACTATATCAAAAATATTTGCCAATATATAGCAATGGACACTATGCAAAGTAGCTTCCCCTGGGAGGAAAGTACATTTAAAAGGCTAGTGTGGGTCCAGAGAAGAATTTTATCTTTCTACTCTATATATTCTTTTATGTTTGATTTTCTTGGAACATTTGTATTGTTAAAGAAAAACAAAGTGAAACCATCTACCCCAAGAGAAAAAAACACTGGAGATGCTTTTTAATAGCATCTGTATTGTTTTTAAAATTACAAAGTTTTGCTGTTAAAAAACAAAACAAAACAAACAAACAAACGAAAAACCAGTAAAGCATGAAGCTGTCATGTTCCCTATCTCCCTTCAATCCTTCTCAGGACTCCAGGGTTACCAGCTACAAACGATTCAATGTGCATCCTGAAGGATCTTTTTTAAATAAAATTGGGGAAAATGTTTCTTGGGAAAGACCAACTTCCTGAATGTACAAACGGACTCCGTCCTAAGAAGTCTGGCTCCGTAGCAGAGGCGGGAGCCAGTATAGGAACCACGTGTTCTGCACACCCCAGGTCTGGTCAGGAGGACCGTGCATCTTCCCCTATCACTGAAGATGGCAGAACGCTAGGCTGAGGTGTTTCCAGGAACTTGAGTGAACGACAACGCTTAGTGCCAATTGACAGTGAAAACATTATTCCGCGCCACCATGGAACACCCAGGTGACGGCTCACACTCCAAACCTTTGAATTATGGCTGGCCATGTGAAGGTATGTTTCAGGCAAAGATAAGTCATGGGAAATGTGTTAACAGCTCCACATACAGCTAATTTGGAACTGCAGAGCCGGCATGAGACAGAACGGGAAGCATTTCAGGAAGGGGCGTCCTAGCCTGAAACTGTGCCAAAGGCAGGCAATGACTGCTTGAGAAACACACATATTTATTTCACATTAAAAACAAAATGTCTGGGTGTGACTCAGGGGGTTAATTTAGCAACGATCACAGAAATGGCTCAGGAACCATGCCCAACCCGGGAAGGAAGCTCAGTGGCAAGAAGGCACACACACACACGCACATGCACACGCATGCACACACACACATACACACACACAGGCACACACACACACACGCACGCACACACACATGCACGCACATGCACACATGCACACGCGCACACACACGCACACACACGCACACATAACACACGCACACACATACGCACACGCACACGCACGCACACACACGCACAATCACACATTTCCTCAATGGCTAGTCCTCTCATAGGAAGGAAATGAAGCCAGTTTGGAGAATAATTTCATAATAACTGACTTCCTTTTCTGAAAGTGTTTACTTCTCAGGCCTGCCTAGGCAGATTGAGAATAACATCTCCTCTTTTAAAAAATCTCTTCACTTTGCTCTTTCTGTTGGTGTTTGTGCCAAGAGTATCTTATTCCGCGTCTAAATTTAGCCCAAACTTAACTTGGATCAAGGATGGGATTGTAGCATTTTCTATCCTTGTAGGAAACAAAGGTAACCTATTGTGGGTCAGCAGGTTCATATGTCCAGCTAAATAACTAAGGAAGAAAAGCCATTATCTCTCTCACAATATTATTTGCCCCTTTCTATGCCCATGATCATAGCCAGTTTTCACCCATAACTTTTTAGGTATCGGTACTGTGGAATTTAAGAAATTTGTATTTCCGCCAATGCTCTATTGCTGTAGTCATCAGAACAGTTTTGTTGTTGTTTCAAATAAAAACATCAATTCAAACTGGCTTAAGCAAAAAAGGAATGTTTTGGTTCAAATACGTGAAAAATAGAAGGATACTTCTGGATTTTGGCAGCGCTATCTTCAGGGGCTCAGTGCTCAGGCCTACTGCTACATGCTTTCTACACGGGCCACATCCCCAGGGAAGCATAGAAATGGTCAACAATTCCAGTCTCAACATCCTCAGTACCCAACACTTCTCAGTAATTGTTCTAAGACAGAATCTCATTGGCTGGATTTGGGTCACATGCTCACCTCACAGCCAGTGCCTATGGTTGGGAGATGGCGCTTTGCCAATTGGCCAGGATTCAGCGCCATACCCAACTCTAGAGCTAGACAAGCAGTAAGCCCCCTGCAAGTGTCGGGAGCAGGGGGATGAGAGAGAGGGGGGTTCCCTAAGGAAAACAGAGTTATATCACCAGAGGAAGGAGAAATGCTGGAAAGGTGAAAACTTAATTTGTAAGTCATTGCTTCGTAAGTCGTCCTCATAAGAAGGATTGATCTACACTCCCCAAGGTCAGTAACCAAAGTCCTTCGTGAAGATCAACACTGGTGTGAATTCTAGTTGTGAATTCTGCTGAAACACCAGCAGGACATTGAGAAGAGGGTCGAGAACTGCGCTGGTCAAGACAATCGCTCCTAACCACAGGCAGATATTTACATTTTAAGTAATCAATGTTAGATAAAATTGAAACTGCAGTTTCTTGGTCGCACTAAGTTGAGTTAAAGCTCAGCAATTGCCTGTTACCTTATTGGACAGTGAAGATACGGAGCGTCTCCGTCATTGCAGAAAGTTCTACAGGACAGTGCTATTCTAGAGCCTTCTTTCCCCCCCCCCCCACCCCAAATTAAAAAATGGAGAGGGTCATTTGACTGGGCTAGGAAGGGCCAAGTGACCTTTCAAAGGTCCCTCAGGCTAAAAAACTATAGTAACAGTTATTGATGAAAAAAAAAAATGCCTAAGTGGGAAAAGTTATGGTTTTTCCCCAAACACAAAAAAATAAGTAAGTCAGAAAGGAAGAATTCTTTCTTTTCTTTGTCAGAAAGAGACAAAGAGCATAAATAAAAGCGAAAACAATGCTGGGTAACTAAATCAAATGCTAGTTGCATTGAAAGACTCTTATTTTTCTTCCCTGCCCTCCCCCATCCGAAACTTTGCAATGATGAGGGATAAGCAGTATTTGCTCGATACTTTATTTCCAATGGTCAGTAGAATGAATTTTGTTGTGTGCAAAGTTGAGCTGAGATATATGTGATGCTAGGAACAAAATCCAAACTCATGACAGAGGCTCCGATCTCAGCTTTTCCCTCCAACATTCAGGCTTTCATCCCCCCTCTGCAGGTTTCGGTGCCACAGCCTTCACTTAGATCTTCAGTGTCTTTTCACGTGCTGTTCCCTCAGCATAGAACACGCTTCCTGGACTTCTCATGCTACAGGTCTTTGCGTCAACTTCCTACCACCAGAGAATGTTTCTCATCACCGTTGACACACACATTGTTCTTCATCACAATATGCTACTCATTTATTCATAATGCTTCAATCTCCACATAATTTTGTTTACTCCACCCCCGCCCCCTTGCCATATCCAAGTAGAACGTAAATTCCATGGGGGCAGGGTTCATGTCTGTCTTAATTCCTGTTGTTGCCACAGTACTGAGTGGACAGTCAATAAGTGTTTATGGGATGAATGAAAGAACGGACAGAGGAAGTGAAATGTGGGATTGCGCTCAGCAAGGCGGCCGGCCGTACTTCTCAGTGACTGTCCTAAGACATGGGCCACCAAGGTGTTGCCTGTGCCATTACCATTAGGAAACACAGACTCAGGTATGTTAGGTTTTGCCTCTAGGTTAGGCCATTTCCCAAAGTGCCATGCTTGACCACTGTACACACACAGCCAGGCCAAAAGGAGGCAATCGCGGATGCTCTGGGGTCCTGCTTCATTCGTCCTCTAGCTCTGGTCATAAAAGTGAGATGGAGGGTTAGAATGCTCACATGGCAGACTTTCAGGACTTACAGAGTTTGGGGTGACTAGAGAACTCCCACTTTCCCCTCTCCCAATGCAAAGCCTGGGAGGTGGGAAAAATGCACATATATTCCGGATGACATTACGAGTGATTAATAAGGTCAACCAAGTCCAGTTTATCATGTTTCCCAGCATCCTGACAGCATTACATCTGCTACCTCATCTTCCTGATGGCCACTGTAAAGAAACTTGCAGATTCTTCTCTATTCAGATCTCATGAATATTTGGAACCATAGGATATATCCAAACACTCAGCACAGGTTCTTGAACACAGCAGGCACTCAAATATACAAATTAAATACATGAATTTCAGAAGATCTTTTTCAAACATAGCAAAAGATAACTGGCTAGTCTCACCCACTTCGGTGTATACATATTTAAAGATTTAGGATTTGTTTGTAATCCCTCGGGCAATTGGGGAATGACAAACATCGATCACGCTAAAATAGGCAAATATTCCAATTAAAAAATAAATTCTAAAACAGACCTGATATTTTGATGGGAAGCAGAACAGACAATGAAACACATGATTGGTGAGACACTAGAAAATAAAATAATCATGGACGAGTAAGAGTCAACCATAGTTCTTTTACGAAGAAAGTTCCCCCAAGCTAAACTCATTTCTTTGGTGGCAAGAATCCAAAGTCAACAGGCTAGAGAAGCCGGAAGTCATGTATGTACCTGCCATCACGCCTGTGAAATCTCCATGAATAAGATAGAAGAAGATACATGCAGATACTGTTTGTGGGTTGAATGGCTGTGCCAAAGAGCGCTGATGAAATGGATTGATCTTTACCAGCAGGGTTAACCCCAGTGATGAGCTGTACGTAGGTCTCTACCCCGACCCTGTCTGGGTCAATTGTTTTACCAGTAACTTTGCTTCTCACTAACAGGAGCCAATTGTGATAAACCATCTATTGATCACTTCATTTCTGCAACTAACAGTTATTGAACATTTTCCATGTGATACACACTGAGTGGAGGTCCTTCGGTTAACAAAGATAAATAGGAGAGTTTCTGCCCCAAAGAAGCTCAGTGTAGGAGTGGAGGAGAAAGTGATCTGACATTTCGATACGTCCTCATGGCACACTCCTGGTATATTTCAGGGCCTCGATAAATGCCTATGGAATGTACGTGGATATTCCACCTGACGCTTTCTCTTTGCACATCTATAGGCAGCGGAGAACTTTCTTTCCTCTCTTCCTCTACCTCCATTTGGAGAACTCCTACTTATCCTTCAGGTTCTAGCTTAGATGTCATCTTTTTCAGTAATTTTTTTTTTTTTTTTTTTTGGACTCACCCGACACCCATCCCAGGCAAGGAGGCACTCACTTCTCCTCGCTTCTACAGCAGCAGGACCCTGGCAACAGTGGTTTGTATTTTGCGATTGCTTCTTTACTTGCCTGTCTCCCTGACTAGACCCTGTGCCCCGAGAGTCACTATCTTATCCATTTTGTATATCTAGAATTCAACCTACTGAGTGGCCTGTCACAGAGACCCAACACATATTATTGAATGTCAAGTTGAGTGCAGTATATGGCACCAGGGCTGAAGTTTGATGAGATGAATTTCACAGTTTCTTCCAACTCTAAGATTTTCTTTGGAGAAGAATTAAATATGATTTCAACCCTTAAACAAAGTGATTGTCAGAGCATAGTCGGGAAAGAGGCCATCCTGGTGAGCCATGAAACTCTCCAAAAATTCAAACCTTTTCTTATGTTCTGATGGGCAAGTGACTGTAATTCCACTGTCTGTGACATTATGGTCCCTTACATACTATTTGCTAATATTTAGCATCTAACTGAATTAGTACGGCTTACTAAACATTTGTGATAACAAACCAACATGAACACATTACCAGTTTACTGAGGACTAAAGTTCAGTATTTCCACCAGGTCATGATTCCACCAAACAGTGAAAGTATTATGTATCACTCCCTACGTATCAGGTTCTTTGCAAAATGTTCTTTTGGTATTACTTTATCTAACTACAACTCTATGCAATTTTTATTTATTATTACCCACATTTTACAAAGGAGAACACCGAGATATCAGAAAGCTCAGTCACTTTTCTGAGTTAACTCAGCCCGTAGGAGACAGAGTCCAATTTGGACTTTAGGCTCCAAAGCCCTGCTTTTAACTTCTACACCACACACATCTTAGCCTTTGTAGAGTTGTACAGCTTCAGGAGAAGATGAGATGGGTGGACAAAGTGGGCTGAGGTTGAAAATAAAAGTCAGAGACGAATGAGCTTCAGTCTAGAGGTGGGGGTGAGGTGCGGCAGGAGTGGGGAGGAAGGTGTCTACTTATTAGGAAAGTACACACACACAGAGAGAGAGCAAGAGAAAGTGGGAAAAAAAAGGATTATCTTAACTAAATGTTTGAAAAATATGGTTTAACACAAGACATGCAAATGCTAAAACCCTGCTACAGAATATTTTCTTAAACACAAATAAATGATCTTTTCAGACAAAAATATTTTAACTAAAAAATTCAGTGTGAGTTCTCTGAATCACTTAACTCTCGGGACTGATTAAATAGATTACTTTCTCCCCCAATTACCTGGGCTTCAAATTTATGGCTAATTTGCCCCCTTTACTTCTAAAATAAAATGCAGGACCCCCCAGCCCCCATTTGCGATTTGATCAAAATCATCATGATGAATATTTTTAAGGCATTGTCGGACGTGGTTGTGTTGATTTTTAATAATAGTCCCCAACTCATCAACAGGTGATTTAGTTCAAAAATGGGAAACTGTAAAGTTTAATGCTCTGTTTGGTTTATTTTCTTATTCATTGGGAAGATGGAAAGTCAACTCTTAGGCAGAGAGTTAGGAAGACGTATCCTTTAAAATCAAATCTTGAAGGGTGGCGTGGCGTATGGCAGCTCTGCTCCCAGGGACCACAGGCTGTTAGCATCGTCTGGCAGGAATCTCTGATCCTCTCTATGCAATGGAGAGACTGTGGTCCTCTGTTCACCTTGCACCAAGGCTGCGACTTCACCGAAATGCCCTCCCTCTCAATTGTGTTTATAACCTACTAACCACAAACCTTGCAGAGGAAGAGAGGGTTTGAGTTCTCCGTTCCAATGCAGGACCTTATTTGGTTTTACTCCAGTCAATAAGTCCATGGAGGCAGTGGGCCACTGTCGAACTGCATGGAAGGCGAGGTTGTTGAGAAAACGAACAATTCCTTCTAAAGTCATGTACGACCTACCTTGTCCGCATACCACCCAGTCCAGAATGACTACAGTTGTCACTGGATTTTCAAGTGTTTTTTCAAAGGAATACATGTATTTACTTGGTATGAAAATATCATTGGTTATGATAGCAAGAGTCAAAAGGTAATTTGTCAGAGTCCTCCATCTGCCTTCAAAAAGAAAAATAAAGTAATGAAAACCATCTTGAAGGTACAACTACAGAGACAATGAAAAGATCAATAGTTATGAGGGAATGGTGATGGGGGGAGGGAAAGATAAATCGGCAGAACACAGGATTTTTAGGGCAGCGAAAAGCCTGTATATGATACTATAAAGTATCAACTCCAAACGTGAACCTTCATGGAAACTACGGACCTTGGGTGACTGTGACGCTAAGGCAGATTCCTCAATGAAAACAACTGTACCACACGGGTGGGGGGTGTTGATAATGGGGGGGCGCTGTGCACGTTTGTGGCCTGGGGGTGTATGGGAAATCTCTGTACCTTCCTCTTACGTTTGCTGTGGTCCTGAAACTGCAAATGCAGTTTTAAACAGCAAAAAATGAACCTAAAAGAAGAAAGCCTGTTTAAAAATCTTGATTCCCCTTCCACATTGATACAGAAAAAAGTGGGAACAGATATTTTAGCAGCATGCTCTCCTCTAACCTCCAAAAACAACTGCCTTGCAAAAATGTTTCCAATTTGATTTCTGATTAAACCTATGAAGTGTTCATTACAGGCTATTTAGAGAATAAAGACCCACCAAGCCAAAGAAAACAACACTTCTCATATATTTTGGTGTATGTATATATATACATTTTCTTAACAAAGCAGATTCCAACTATCCTTTTTTTTTTTCCTTTTAGTAAAAATAAGGTCATACTGAGTTTGGACACCTCCCCACCAATTTAGCTATACGTTATGTGCCTTTTTCTGTGCCACTGACAATTGTTCTATCATCATTTTTAATGGACTTCAGGCTCCACATTCAAAAACTCCACAAGGCTTGATACAAAGGATCTTCTCAACTTAACATTTGTTACATGATGAGTAAATAAACGAATGATGATTCTAGTGTAGGGTTATTCCATGTTTGATTTCATCAATCCCATGCTATAGGCCATTTGGGCAATTTTCAGCTTTTTCTGCTATCATGAACAACCCTGTCGTGAACACCCTCATAGCAAAGCTTGGCACACACTCCACATTATCTCCTTGGCATAAATCCCATCAAGGAAAAGGAAGGCACGTGGTGCGTCTACTAAAGGCTATTATCAAAGTTGAAATTTAACAAATGGCAAAGAGAAAGTGAAAACAGGTGATGGAGCTACACAAAACCCTGCATGTAAAAGAAGAGCCCCGCCACAGAAGTACTGCGACTCAGATCCCAGCAACGCAAATGACAGCGACCGTCAGGGGGGCAGAAACCGAAAACACGCGCACACAGGCGCACACAGGCGCACTGCCTCCGAGTACAGCCTGTTGTGCTCCCTGTTTCTTTCTTTTTTTTAAATTTATTTTTAAAATTTATTGGGGTGACAACTGTTAGTAAAGTTACACAGATTTCAGGTATACAATTCTGTAATACATCATCTATAAATCCCATTGTGTGTTCACCACCCAGAGTCAGTTCTCCTTCCATCACCATATATTTGATCCCCCTTACCTTCATCTCCCACCCCCCACCCCCCTTGGGGGGGTGCTCCCTGTTTCTTAACCAAAAACTTAACCGCCCAGGAAGATAAGACCTATTCTTGTGACAATTTGTCGACTTGTCATCGTCCGGAGAGATGTTAAGTTCAAGATCCCTTTTCTAGTGGAGAGAACACAGGTTTTTCCTCTTTCTGAACTCTTTCCCTTCCCTCCCTTAGCACCCATCACCTTCCAGTCCATAAATTTTATTAGGAAAAGATTTCTTATCTCATTAGGATAACACTCATTATCTGGATGAGTTTTATCTGGAAATAAATTAAATATTTTTTCCTTATTTCTAAGATAATGTAACCTCTCACCTACCACAGGTTTTAACGTGTCTGTAATCAGGGTCTTGAAGAATCAATGTAAGGATTTCATGTAGAATTTCTTTCCTTTTCAATTAAAAAAATATATAAATTGATGGTGTGTCTTGCTCCTGATACATTTTAGAATCAAGCATGTGTAATGGTTGCTTGGTAGTTTGGGGATGTTTTGGAACACGGTTATATTGTTTTGAGTGATACTTAAATTGCTCTAATAAATTCCAGGCCGGACTCTTTTGTCAATTCATCAGTGCCATCCCTCTGCCTAACATTTTGCTACAAACTGGGTTCAATTGTAATTTGTCAACTCTAGCACCCGTTGCTATGACAAATAGCTACGGTCTGCTTAATCTTTTGAACGTAATAGCATTCTGCTACTTTGATAAATCTATTGTGTCGTGGTTTACATATGCTTTGGGGAAAAATTTTATTGGGATATTTTACACTAAATTATCTCTAGTCTACACTAACAAAGCAAGGGGAGGAAGGCCGATGCTGAGGGTAACTTCCGAATGTCTCAACACTGCCAAGTGAAATTAGCTCTCCAGGGCACAAGCTCTGATGCCAGACCACTTAGTTTCAAATCATGGATCAACGTTTACTAACTTGGGTCACTGACCAAACTTCCTAAGCCCTGGTTTTTCTCATCGGTAAAACAAAGGGAGTAATCTGAACCATCCTCTCAAAGGTGAGCATATTCAGGGTGATAATTCTTAGCACAGTGTGTGGCACATGAAAAAGAACCTGGACGTTGTTGCAATGATTACATGTAATTATTACATGAAACCTCTCTAGGTCAGTGTTCATACAGCACATTTTTCATAATTGTTGAAAAATGGCTGGATTTTGGAAGGTTTCTACTGTGAATGCCAAAATAAATAAAACTAGCAGGGGGAGTCTGGTGTCAGTAGAGGTGGCCAGGTCCCCAGTGGCTGCTCCCTAGGAGGCACCACCCTCTGCATTGTTATCCAAACAAGGCTAATGTGATTGCAGAAGTGGGTACTTACTGACCTCAGCTACCAATTTGAAACTGGCTGTAAATTGTCCCTCTCGCTCTTAACACACGGGATGTTTCTACTTGGGGAAAATGCATGGGCTGCAGTTTTCAGCAATACATTCTCAAAAAGTCAATTTCACCTTTTGGCAGCTCTGAAAGAACCCAGATTACTTGAAGTATAATAGCTCTGAATAAGGGCGATAGTTAAAACGAAGGGAGAAGGAAGAAGCAGGAAAGAGTGACAAGCAGTTGTTTTCAATAATAGGAAAAGTAACACAACAGGAAAAGAGTTCTCCGGTATTATATTTATAGCGAAATGATTAAAAGTTTTTTTTTTAAGTTCTAATTCCTTACAGTGCAAAGAACCATAGTGTTCCATGATAAAAAATTGAAACAACACAATGCCCTGCTGACTTAGAGATAAATGAAACATCAAAACTGTGGTAAATATTTAAGGTGTCTGACAGGCTATCTTGGCATTAAAACATTCCATTTCCTGCCTCTCTCTCTCTCTCTCTCTCTCTCTCTCTCTCTCTCTCTCTCTCTTGCCCTCCTTCCCTCTCTCCCTCCCTCTCTGACTCTCTCTCTGAATATCTCTTTGTTGCTGAATCTCTATCTCTGAATTTCTCTCTTTCCCTGAATATCTATATCTATCTCTCTCTCCATCCATCCATCCATCATCTTTCTGTCTCAATTTCTCTCTATCTCCAAATCTCTTCAAAAGCATCCCATATATAAAAATATCCCTAAATATTGAATGATATGCAACTAATGAGAAAAAGATAATTGAGGCCAATTTGTGGAGGGAAATTGTATGTGGGAATTAACGTTGAGAAGGGAGCAGTGGGGGTACAGAGAGCATTTTAATTTTCCTTGTGAAGAAGAAGAGGGGAAATTATAAATAAACCCTAAGGAAAGGACCTCAGACACTCAATCGACTATAGGTTGTGTAATATAATCCCCAAGATGCCTTTGCATTTACAAATAAATTTGACTCCAATTTAGTTGAACAGTTTTTCAGAGAGATAATTATATCCACCACACTTAAGCAATTCGGAGTGAGGATATTGAGTTGGGGAAGGGGGGCAGTCAGCAAAGCATTTCTGGAAATTGATCTAAATAAAGCAGGTGAACATTCTGATTTGAAACCCAGAGCAGAGACCCCTGCATAGTTGTATCTGTCTGAGTGCTGAGTTTTGCAATCAATTTATAGTCAAAAGAAAACACTATCATGGTAGGAAGCGAACCGATCTGTGTACGCACATCTCAGAATATTTAAGTAGAGTTGTGGGTGTCTTTATTTTTTCATTCGGAATGGCGGCATGTGTGGTGTATAAACTACCCAGCCATCGTTGGGTACCAGATGATAAAGCGAGCTCATGAAAGGCGTGGGGATGCACACCGAGCTCCAAAAGGAACCATTCCCTCCTCCTTCAGTAATTAAGCATTCGAACCAATAAACACCTTGGTCGGAATGATTTTATGACAAATGACCGAGAGCATATCAACCGTAAAACTCAGTTCGGCAGAAATCCCACAAGCTCAGGGAGCTCAATCAGTGTGGAGCAGACAGCAGACTCGGCAGTGGCAGCATTCTCTCACTCTGAGCTGCATAAATCCAGCGAGGCCAGAATTGCTCCACTAACTTTGACACAAGAAATGAGCGAGGAGGGGGATGGAGGTGGGGGCAGGCAGGCCCAGGATGGGAAGAAGGAAAAGGGAGGAAGAAAAGAGATTGCATTTCTCCTCCCCCCTTTTGATCTGCTGCTGCTTCTAAGTACAGGAGTTGGTGAAGAAACCAAATTGCCCTGTGTCTGTTAAGACAGATACACAAATATGCAAAGGCAAGAAGTAAACAGACAAAGAAACATGGCACAGAGGCTGCAAGGGGAGATGTGGGGCGATGGCAAGATGATTCTGCCACCAACATGGTCCCTGAAGCATCCATGAGTAAAAGGATGGATGCTCAGGAAAAGCACAGTCTTTAACTCAGTCTATGAGCTACCCATGTGGTTGTTAACTGCTGTACTATATTTTCCCAATATTTTATAATGAATATTTTTAAACCTGCAGCAAAGTTGAAATAATTTTACAGCACAAACCTAGACACCGACCATCTGTAACCTACTATTAGCACTTGACTATACTTGCATAACCCCAGATCTTTCCACCACTCATCCGCCTATCCATTTATCAACCCCTCTTATGTTGGGTGCATTTCAAAGTAAGTTTCAGACATCACCACCATTCCCCCTCCATATGTTAGAATGCATGACATTAACTCAAGTTCAATATTAGTATTTTTATGGCACTGTTTCCTGACTCTATTATGTGACAACTGTTAAATAGTTAAAATAAAATGTGAAATTTGGACAGATTTCCAAAAGGAACACACATTTGATTAAAACGTGCATCGTTCCATCTCCAAAGCAACCAAATTAAATTGTGATGCATCCACAGTCTAACGACACATTGCCGAGAGGGAGCTAAAGATTCTCTGGCAGAATAGAGAAACTCAACTATCGGATTCTATAAAATAGTGAGCAGAGCAGCTCAAAGAAAAGATAGAACCCTAATCTAGTGAAGGAAAAAATTAGAGCAGAAATAAAGTTTGGTGATTTGATCACCAGCATGAAAGAGAGCACGTTAGGAAGCAGTGGGTGACGAGGGGTAGGACAGAACCAAATCAAGGGATGGTGCGTGCCTTGGATGAAATGGATACACACAAAGGTGTGTGTTCGACACCTGTCACTTATATTCCAGGGCCGGGGTCTGGAAGGACATTATGGTGAGACGACATGAAAAGCCTAAAGCTTACAAAATTCAGTGGAGAGTATCACCCTCATCCTGAGCAAACATGGCAAAGAATATTGCTTCCAGCTGAGAGCAAGGGCTAGCTATGGAGAGTACCATCTTGGATCTCAAAACCCTACACATATTTAAAAAACGTGAAATTCTGTGAAAAACGGTGGCCCATTCCTTGGTTCGTTCTCCTGACTGTTCTCACGTGGACATATTAATGAGACTCAGACCCTTCCATTTCATCCAATAAGGCCAGTTATTAGAGGTTTGGAGCGCATCCAGATTTCACTTCAATCTGTCACTTCAATGTTATAGATGACAAATCAATAGTCTTAATACTTTTCCATCTTAATGTTTTCTGATGAACACAGCCAGCCCGTCCTGCAAGAAATATGCAGATTGCTAACGCTCCCCTTTGAACATAATGGAATGCAAAACACAGGTTTTATGGTCGATGTAGGCAAGTGGGTCACTGGAGTAGGTGGACGCCCGGCAGGAGTTAGAGAAATTAACACCTTCCTGATGCGGAAAGCAGTAGTAACTTGTTCCTGCGTCACCTATTCCAACTGGGATCCTATTAAAGTGCTTGATTTGAGGGCAAGGACATAAAATCTCAATTAAAAATATTGTTTGCTAAATCCTGGACTCACGCTGGCACCGTGGAAATTTCATAGAAACCAGCAGCGCATCTCCATCTAAAATTCAATTATGTAAGCCCAAGATTGTACCTGGTCGGAGACAACTTCATTATAAAAATAATAACAAGTGGGTTACAATAATCACCCATTCTTCACGAGGTCAGGGGACAGTAAACGGTGTAGATTCCATATCCAGGCCTGCCGCCGCGGGCTGCATCAGCGCACGCATTTTAAGGAGCAAGCCAGAGACAGCCAATGGACTAAAGAAACAAAGCACTATTATTTGTCTTGCACTGCAAGACAAATAAACTTCACACTCCCAAATCAGGTGACAGAGGAAGTACTATCTGTTCTACATTTGTGGTGTTTTACCAAGCTAGAGACTCGGTAACCATTTCCTTTACAGATGAGGCAAACAGTGGTTAGACATTTATATAATTTACAAAGTGACCCCCTGCCTAGTCTAGTACCCACCTGGCACCATATACCGTTATTACCATATTACTGACTATGTTCCCTATGCTGTACTTTACATCCCTGTGACTATTTTGTAACTGCCAATTCGTACTTATAATCCCTTCACCTTTTTCACCCAGTTCCCCTCTGGCAACCATTGGTTTGTTCTCTGCGTCTATGAGTCTGTTTCCATTTCGTTTGCTCATTTATTTTGTTTCTTAGATTCCACATAAAAGTGAAATCATATGGTATTTGTCTTCCTCTGTCTGACGTATTTCACTTAGCATAATACCATCTAGGTCCATCCATGTTGTCACAAATGGTAAGATTTCATTCTTTTTTATGGCCCAGTAACATTCCTTTGTCTATAGGTACCATATCTTCTTTATCCAATCTATCAGTAACCACTACGCTGTGCCCTTGAAACTAATATAATATTGAACGTCAAATGTAATTGAAAACCTAAACAAAAATAAAAAATAAATAAAGGTCTAAAACATGAGGGCCAAGAGTTGCTTCAGCATAAACTAGACATAGGAAATTAGGATGTTTAGTTATCCATCTATCAAGTTTCCAAGAATATGGACCACGTCCCTTCAGGGCACTTCCTACCTCACGTTGCTTTGGCTAGCACATCTTCCAAATGCATCTTTGGTCCACCCGCTTCTCTGATTTGGGCCACTACTTCTCGCCTATACCACTGAAATATTCCCCCTTAGTCATATTTCCCGTCCATTCTACAATCAGCAAAGGTGATCTTCTAACAATACATATCAGAGCGTGATACCCTCCTACTTAAAACTCTCCATTTCTTCCCACTGTGTTTTAAATACAGTGTCAACTCCCAACCTGAACATCCCCCAAAAGCCCAACTTGTGACTTTCTATTCAGCTCCATTTCCTGCGGGGTCGGCCTCTGACTCATCCTCTGTGCTTGGCACCATTGTCCCTTCTTAGTTCTTTCCCACACCAAGGCCTTTGCACCTGCTATTTCTTTCTAAAATATCCTGTCTTCTGTGTAACCAGCTGGATCTCTGCTTCGATGGTCCTTCTCAAAGAGGCGAGTGGATCT
Organism: Rhinolophus sinicus; assembly: GCF_036562045.2. Taxonomy (NCBI): domain Eukaryota; kingdom Metazoa; phylum Chordata; class Mammalia; order Chiroptera; family Rhinolophidae; genus Rhinolophus; species Rhinolophus sinicus. The sequence goes on from NC_133767.1 coordinate 11,026,447, forward strand.
GAAGCAAATGCCACAGTACCTTCCACTAGTGCCCGTTACTTCAGCACGCTGGTGTCTTCACAACACCCATCCCCGTTGACATTACGTATATTTGTGTGCTTATGTTTTTCCTGTTTCTGTCACTGAAATAATGATCCCATGAAGGCAAATGCCAATTTCTCACACACTACTCTGTCCCCAGTGCACAGAGTAGGCCCTCAACAATATCAATAAATAAATGATGGCTGAATGAATGAATGAATGTTTATGTCCTAGCATCATTGCCAATGTCATTTTTTTATATCTATTATTACATTTGTATCTATTACAGTGAATGGGCAAGGCATATCTTTAGCTGCCATACTCTAGTCACCAGCTTATTTGAATGTTCTTCCCTCTCTGATTAACTGCCCGTAATACCACACCAAGAAAACATATGTCAAGAAATATTACATTTAAATAAAAAAACAGAGTGTTTTAGTAGTCTGCAAACATAAATTATCCCCGAGCCGGCCTAGTTTCAGTTCCTGTTACTATTTTAAGCCCAGTTGCAATTAAGTGCCTAAATGCCATAATATCACATCCATCACCTAGCTCCTCTCTCTGACCCATTATTAAAACCAAGAAGTGCTGTGAGGCTATGAGAATTATTCAATACAAATGACTTAACAGCGATTGATAAATTTACCTTTAACAAATGCCTCTGGTAGAGCCCATGATTCAACAGGCTTTGTTATTTTATTTTATTTTTTTTCCCTTCTCCTGGATCCCATTTTGCTTTTTCCAGCACACCACTCAATGCAAATACAATAGATGCAGGTCTGACAGTAACAGAAAGATCATAACCCAAACACCTCCGCTGAAATCTTAATGTTAGCCCACGGGTGATGGCTCCAGCAATTGCAAAGGAGCCCTTCCAACCCAAGACTGTGAGAGAGAAAAATTCATAAAACTCTGAGAGCACCTTCTATTTATTTGTGTGTCTACTAACTCCCAACAGCCAGAGATGGTTAGCTTGGCCCTTATTATATTCTGAGGATGGAGAGAAAGAGAAGCCTTTCAGAAATGTGTTTTCCGCTGATGATTATTCCGAGGGAGACAGAAAGCAAGAGGAAATGAAAACATTTTATATCGCATTCTTCAGTGATTTTAACCATCCGGCTGATCTGTTGACACCGAAAAAATTTCCCAGTCACTGTTATTCTTACAGAGGAATTTGTGCACTGCAGCTCTGTAGGATCTTTAGTCAATGAGGTCACTTAGATTTGTCACCCCTGGTAGACTGATTGGGAAAGAGACAAAGAAAGTACAGGAGGTCAATAAACTGTGCAATGAAGGGAAAGACAGGGGGCTTTGAAATCGGCCTGGCTGCGCGCAGGTCAGGCTGTTTCCGCTCCCCTGAATCTCAGTGTCCTCATCTGTAAATTGGGGGTGATAGAAGCCACACCTTCCAGGACAAGTATGAGTCTAAAGCACCTGAGTAACAGAATCAGCAGCAAGGACCCGCGTGTGTCCACCGAGTGACTCCTGGGGAAGATGATAACACTCACGTACTGACAGCTCACTTTGAACCAGGCACTGTGTGGAGGGTGTTATGTGTGCTTCCGTTCCCTCATGTGATCAGGCTGAGCCCCTACTGAGTCTCTGTACTAGAGAGGGACCCAGGCTCAGGAGAGAGGCAACTTGCCCGGACAAGATCTAGCATCTAATCCATAGTCAACCCAAGACTAAATCCAGGTCTGCTTGAGGCCACAGCCTGTTCTCTTGGATACTATATGGCTTCCTGAATAGTTTCTCAATAAACGTTGGCTTCCAATGTCAGCTGTGGACAGACAAGTCAGACTTGTCATGAATTCCCAGAACAGCTCTTCCTGCCATATAATCCCATGACCTTTCATTCTTTCTTTTCAAAAACGTATCTATGTATCTGTCTCTCTCTCTCACCCATAATTATTGACTGAGGTAGATGTTTGTCCTTAGACAAAGTCAAGGGGCCCCCCTAGTCTCCCTCACTGCTGATTTCCTAGCATCTTGTCGATACTCAGGAAAATCTTACTGAATGAAGGGTGAACACTTAGATAAGTGATTATAATCCGCTCTGAAACATTGTAATACACCCAAACCAATCACAAATCCTATACACTCCAAATAATGTGTGTACAGTGGTACCCCCCTCATCCTCAGGGAATGTGCTCCAAGACCCCCAGTGGACGCCTGAAACCCATGGATAGTACCAAACCCTATTTTTACTAAGTTTGTCCCTATACGTACACACCTCTTCACTCACAGGAAGCAATTTACAGCCTCTCTGCGGCACATGAAAATTGCCTGCCTCACCTCTCTTGCACTGGGGGACCATTATTAAGTAAGATAAGGGTTACTTGAGAACAAGCACTTCAATACCACAACAGTCGATCTGATAACCAAGACGGCTACTGAGTGTCAAACAGGCAAGTAACTCCTTATACGGTGTGGATACTCTGGACAAAGGAATGGAGTCACATCCCAGATGGGAAGGGGCGGGATGGTGTGAGATTTCGTCATGCCACTCAGCAAGGCACGCCATTTAAAACTTTCCATTTAATATTTTTGGACGGCAGTTGACAGTGCGTAGTTGAAACTGTGGGAAATGAACCCGTGGATAAGGGGAGACCACTATCTATCCAACCATCTATCTATCTATCTATCTATCTATCTATCTATCTATCTATCTATCTATCTATGTCTGTGTATCTATCTATGTATCTATCTATCTATATCTGGAGGGAGGGGAAAAGAAAGGAGAGAGGGGGGAAAGAGAGAAGAGGAGGAAGAGGGAAGGTTGGGTCTGTATATCTCTGGCATTTACACACAGAGTAGCGCTGAACCCATAATGGTATTCAATTAAGTATGCATGTATTTCCTAATTGAGACTCTAGTAAATCACACCATAAATGATATCAAAAAATATCTTACCAGATAAAAAGTAGATATACAAGTCTAGTTAATACAAAAAAAAAGTATCAGGAAAATGGCACAACAAATAACATCGTCACTACTGGTGAAAACTCCTCCAAGTCACATGGCCTAAGTCTTGTATGGTGTCTTTTAAGAGGTGGGGGAGATAGCAGACACAACCTAACCCCATGATGGGGAGGCTGACAGAGTCCTGGTTTCTACCAGCTTTACAGTGGTGGAGATATAAGGTACAGATGACCTATGAAAGTCTTACACGGGGGAGATGACTTTTGATGGTGGGTCAGGGCTGAGAATAAATCACAATTCTGAAGTATCTGGGCATGGAGGTTGAAAACACCCGGGAATCTATCTGCAGGAGTTGATACCTGTGAGGTGGCCGGTGCCCAGAAGATGTGAATCTGCTTGTGCAAAAGTGGTAGTGATCAGAGCGAGTGGCATGGCACAGAGACGCTTCTTTTTCCCAAGAGGCAATGTCTGAGATTCTTAAAAAGAGGAGCCCCAGAAGGTGCTGGAAATGCCACTTTTAAGAGGGATTCTGTGAACACTCCATCCACAATGCTTCTTAGAGGCCAGGTGACAGAGTACAGCCTATAAGGTCATTTAACAGTCTCCCAGTTGGCACAGGTCACAGATCTCTTTGTAGCAGGAGGAATCCAGAGGACGTCAAAAACAACACTGGCGGGCTGACTGCTGTGTCAGAAACCTGTGCAGAGGGGATGCCCGCAAAGTAGGCGAGCTCCACAGGAAGAGATCGGATGCGAGCTTGCACACGAGTGAGACACCTGCTGGAGTCTCCTAGGAACTTGGAGAGGATGTCTGCGAGATGGAATCCCCATGGGCTAAACCTCCACATTTGAGTTACTATGTTTAATAAAACCTCACGCGCACTTATACACTGGTAAGCACTAGGGACTTTTGGAATATATTCACCAATATCTCTCTTTTTCACCCTATGTACACTTCATAAAATGGTAAGCTCAGACCAGGCGCTCAATGAATTTGCTAATGGTTAAAGCTTAATAAGACAACAGCACCGCTGTCTGATAACTGTAGCTTTATATCGTCTGCAAATCATGGAGTATCGGTGTCCCTGATTTTTCTTTTTTCTTTTCAATGATGTTTTAGGCACTCTAGGTCATTTTCTTTTCAATAGTAATTTTAGAATCAATTTGGCAATTTAAACAAGAAAAAGGCTGCTGACATTTGATTGGTATTGTGTTGAATCTATAGATCAATTGGGGAGAACAGATATCTTAACAATAATGAGTCTTTCTTGAGATATAATTGACATACGTACAGCATTGTGTACATTTAAGGTGTCCATTGTAATGTATAAACCAAGATACATTAATTACTGAATCACTAAAAAATAATGAGTTTCAACCAATACACATGGTATCAGTAAGGGTCCTCTTATTTAGGTCTGCTTTAATTTATCTCAACTGTTTTGTAGTTTTCAGGGGATAAGACTTACCTATCTTTGATCAGATTTGTCCCTCTAAGTATTTCTTTTTAATGTTATTGGAAATGGCATTTTAAAATCCCCAATTTTGATAGACTAATATATAGGAATACAGTTGACTTACGTATATTGATATTGCCTCCTGCAACCTGATCGACGCTTAGTTCCAGTAGCTTTTATTGTCAGGATCCATCCAATTTCCTACATACTCGTAATTGATCATACTGCCTATGAATAAAGGTCATTTTATTTCTTTGTTTATAAATTAGATGCCATTTGATCTCCCTTTCTTGCTTTATTGCACTGGCTAGAACGTCTAGTAGAGCATAGAATAGAAACGGTAAAGCAGGCATCCTGTCTTGTTCCTGATCTAGGGGTAGAATATTCAGTATTTCCCCAGTAACCAAATTATACTTTCCATAGATGCCCTTTATCAGATTGAGACATTTCTCCTCTTTCTACTTTGCTGAGGATTTTTTAAAAAATCAGAAATAGGTATTGGACTTTGTCCAATTTCTTTTCTGCCTATTAAGATGATTACACATTTTTAAATTTGTTAATATGATGAGGCATATAGATTGATTGCCAAATGTTAAAGCACTTCTGCAATCCTAGAAGAAAATCTACTGTTTCATGATATATTATCCTTTTTATATATTGGTGGATTTGATTTGCTCCATTTTGTTTACAATGTTCACAGGGATGTCTGTGAGGGATACTAGTCTGCAGTTTTCTTTTCCTGGGAAGTCCGCCTCCACAGTGCTGGTATTACAGTAATGCTAGCCTCTTAAAATGAGTTTGGAAGTCTCCTTTCTTTCCTGTTTTCTGGAAGAGTGTTTTTGTAACGTTCACCAATATCATCTGGGCCTGGAATTTTCTTTGTGGGAAGATTTTCAACTAAACCAATGTATTTAATAGATACCAGGAAATTCAGATTATCTACTACTTCTTAAGTGAATTCTATTTGTTTATACCTTACAAGGAATTTGTCATTTCATCCAAAAATTAGAATTTCATGGCAGAAAGTTGTTCATGATATTCCCTGATCACCCTTTTAATATCTGTAGTGATGTCACTTCTTAATTTCTGATCCAGTAATATTCTCTCTTTCTTTCCTAAGTCTGGTGAAAGGTCTATTGATTTTATTAATCATCTCAAAGAACTAGCTTTCCTTGGTTTTTCTCTCTTTTTGGCCTGTTTTCTCTTTTGTTGATTTCTACTCTGATCTTTATTATTTCCTTTCTTCTACCTCCTTGAGTTTAATTTTTCTCTATTTCTATTTCCCTAAGGTAGAAAATAAAGTAATTGACTTGAGAATGTTTTCCTATCTTAATATGGGTGTTTAATGCTATACGTTTCTCCCTAAGCACTGTTTTTAATGACACCAACCAAAATTTGATATGTTGTATATTCATTTTCATTCAGGTCAATTTTATTTTGATTCCCCCTCAGATGTCTTCTTTGACCCATGGATTATTTATAGGAGTGTTGTTTAGTTTCCAAGTGTTTGGAGATTTTCCCGTTATCTTTCTGTCATTTATTTCTAGTTTGATTCCACTCTGGTCGGAGAACATAATCTATGGTTTTAACTCCTTTAAATTTGTTGTGTTTGTTTGTTTGTTTTCTTAACAGTTCAGTTTAGTATAGGGTTTCTGTTGGTACCTTTCCCTTGTGCGCTTTAGAAAAATGTATAATCTGCTGTCTTGAGGTAAAGAGTTCTATGATTGTTACTTAAGACAAGTTGATTGACAGCGTTGTTCAAATTTTCTTGTACATAATGATTTTCTGACTACTTATTCTATCAGTTATTGAGAGACTAATACTGAAATCTCTGGCTATTTTTCCTTGAAATTCCATCTGTTTTCACTGTATGTATTTTGAAGTTCTATTATTAGGTGCATAAACATTGCAGATTGGTAGTCCGCTTGATTAATTGACCCTTTGTCATTACGAAACAACTTTCTTTATCCCTAATAGTATTCTTTTTTCTAGCATCTGTTTGTCTGACATTAACACAGCTATTCCAGTATCCTTTAGATTAGTGTTAACTTTTATTTTATTTGTTAATTTATTTGTGTGTTTATATTTAAAGTATTTCTTCATGACAACCCATAACTGGGCCATGTTTTTTTATTCATTCTGACTATCTCTGCCTTTTAACTGGGCATATTGGGATCATTCATATTTTATGTGATTATTGATACAGTTAGGTTTAAATCTATAATATTTCCATGTGTTTTCTATTTTTCATGTTTGTTCTTTGCTGCCCTTTTCCTTTTTTTTCTCCTTTTGGTTAATTGCATATTTGTGTGATTCCAAATTTGTCTTCTTTGTTGGCTTATTAGCTAGAACTCTGCGTTTTGTCATTTCAGTGGAAGCTTTGGAGTTTATAATATACACACTTTAAGTGGTATCTTTATGACTTTTAATTTCAAAATAGAGATTCCCAGACAGTTGCAGATAGTATAGAGAGGTCCTGTACCTCCTTCACCCAGATGGTGACACTGGTAATTCATTGGTTAGACCTGACGTAACTATCACATAATGTCATATCCAGGTCTTGGAGTTGATACAACGTGTTTGTATAGTTTTATGCCATTTTATCCCATGTGTGTATTTGTGTAACCACTACTACAACCAAGATACAGAACTAGTTGATCACCACAGAGGGTTCCCTCCACTACTTCTTTGTCTCCCACCATCCTTATCTGCAGGTAACCACTAATTTGTACTTCATCTATCAAATTGCTATGAACAATTGTGTGCAAGTTGATGTTAGGTTTTTTTGGATATTAGTTTCCATTTCTCTAGGATAAATACCCAGAAATGTGATCACGGAGTCATATGGTAAGTGTATGTTTATTTTCTTTAGGAAACTACCGAACTATTTTTCCTAGAAGGGCTGTGTCGTGTTATATTCCCACCGGCAATGTCTGAAGGATCCAGTTTCTCTGCATCCTTATCAGCATTGGGTATTACTTTTTTTTTTTTTAACCTGTTCTAAAATGTATGTAGTGGTATCTAATCATGTTCTCCCTCTGCATTTCCCTAAAGGCTAGTGATGTTGAACATCTTTTCATGTGTTTGTTTGCATCCAAATATCTTCTTTGGTAAAATCTCTCTTCAGGTCTTTTGCCCATTTTCTGAGTGGATTTAACTGTTGACTTCTGAGAGTTCTTCAGATAATTTAGATATTAGTTCTTACCAGGCATCTAATTTGCAAATATTTTCTCCTAGTTTGTAGCTTGTCATTCTAATACCTGAACAGGGTTGTTTACAGAGCAAAGGTTTCTAATTTTGATGAAGTCAAATGTATCTTTCTCTTTTCTTTTATGGATAGTTCTGTTGCTGTCATGTCACCAAAGATTTTTCTCCTAGGTTATTTTCTAAAACTTATGGTTTTATATTTTACACTTAATCCGTGATCCATTTTGAGTTAATTTTTTATGAGGTGTTAAGTTTAAGTTAAGATTCCTTTTTTTTTTTTTTTGGCCTGTGGATATTTGGATATCCAATTATTCCAGCGCCATTTGTTGAAAAGACCATCCTCCCTTCATTGAATTTCTTTTGCACCCTTGCCAAAAATCAGTTGGCCATACTTAATGTAGAGCTATTCCTGCGTTCTCCATTATGTTTCATTGATTTAGTGTCTATCTCCCTGAAAATACCACACAGTAATGATTACTGGAGCTACATAATAAGTCTTGACATGGATTGGACTGAACTGTCCCACATTATTCTTCTTTTACAAAATCGTTTTAGCTATTCTCGTTTCTATGCCTTTCCATGTAAGTTTTAGAATTATCTTCTCTGCATCTACAAAAAGTCTTGCTGGGATTTCAATAGAAACTGCATTAAATCTGTATGTCAGTTTGGGGCGAACTGACATCTTTACTATGTTGAGTCTTTCAATCCACGAACACAGTATGTGTCTCCATTTATTTATGTCTCTTCTTTCTCTCATCAGCATTTGGAAGTTTTAAAGTTCTGTATGTGTTTTGTTAATATTTTATTATTTTAAGTGATTATAAATGGTTTTCCTTTTTCCAGTTGGATTCCAATGAGCTTATTGCTAGGATATGGAAATGCAATTGATTTTTGTATATAACTTCCTTTCCTGTTTTGGCTGAGCTAACGTACCGTAGGCAAAGTGGTTTTTCTGGGTAGATTCCTTGGGATTTTCTACACAGACCATCCTGCCATTCACAAATAGGGACAGTTTTACCTCTTCATTTACGATCTATATGTCTTTTATTTCCATTTCTTGTCCTTTTGAGGTGGCTTGGGCTTCCATACGATGTTGAATAGCAGAGATGCTATGCTCCCAATCTCAAGGGGAAATCATTTATTCTTTCACCTTTAAGTACAGTATCAACTATCTGTTTTTTTCACAGAGTATTTCAATAATACTCTGATTGATTTCTGAGTATTAAACTAGTGTTGTATCTAAGAATACTCCCCACTGTCAGTGCATAATTATTTTCTATGTTGCCAAATTCTATTTGCAAACATTGTGTTAACTATATTCATGAGGGATATTATTCTGTAGTCTTTTGTTTGTTTTTGACTGTTTTTGTCTGGTTTTGGTATCAGTGTATAATGGCTACATAAAATAAATTCCAGGCTCTTCTATTTTTTGGAAGACATTCTGTAGAATTGGTGTTAATTGTTCTTTAAACATAGGTAGAATCCTCCAGTGAAACCATCTGGACCTGGAGATTCTATTTGGAGGAGTTTTAAATTTGTAAATTCAATTTTCTTAATAGTTGTAGCAGTATTCAGTTTATCTCTTTCATATTGGATGCACTGTGGTAGTTTGTACCTTTCAAAGAATTGGTCTATTTCATCTAAGTTGTCAAATCTATATGTGTGCAGAGTCATTCACAGTATTCCTTTATTATCCTTTTAACGTCTGCAAGGGCTATAGTGATATCCCTGTTTCATGCCCAATATTGCTAATTATTGTCTTCTTTTTTCCCCCCTGTGTTACCCTTGCTAGAGGTTTGCAATTTTTTTTTTTTTAACCTTTTTGGATAACCACATTTTCGCTACCTTTTCTGTTTTCAATTTCATTGAATTCTGCTTCAATCTTTATTTCCTGCCATCTGCATGCTTTGGGTTTATTTAGCTATTCTTTCTTTTCTCGAAGTGGGAGCTTATATTATTGATTTTAGGTCTCTCTCTCTCTCTCTCTCTCTCTCTCTCTCTCTCTCTCTCTCTCTCTCAAACATTTAACGCTATACATTTCCCTCTCAGCACTGCTTTAGCTGTGTCTCACAAGTATTGATAAGTTGTATGTTTATTTTCATTAAGTTCAATGTGTTTTTAAAATTTTCCTTGAGACTTCTTCTTTGACCCATGACTTACGTAGCATTTTATTGTTTAGTTTTCCAGTGTTTGGAGATTTTCCCGGTATCTTTATGCTCAGGACGTGTCTATTTGGTATACGGTCCATGGACTCCTGAAAAGAATGTGTATGCTGCTGCGTGGGATGCACTTTTCCATAAATGTCATGTCCTGCTGACTGATGACGTTGTTGACTTTTTCTCTATTCTTGCTGATATCCTATCTACTTGTTCTATCAGTTGTTCAGAGGGGGATGTTTAAGTCTCTGGTTATAATTGTGAATTTTCTATTTATTGTTTTCAGTTCCATTCATTTATGCTTCACATATTTTGTAGCTCTTTTGTTTGGCACATACATTTTTAGGATTACGATGAATTCTCTGCTGGGTTTTGACTCTCTAGTGCTCTGTCCTAAGTCTGATAGGTGCCTAGCGCCTATCATGCTGGGCAACCAGGTCTCGTCCCTCCGTGCAGAGAGTCTACTGGGCGTCCCCTGGGCTCCCCTTCTCTCTGCATGGAAACTTGCTTAAGGCAACAAGCTGGGGCCATTGTAGAGACCCCCTGAATGGTTTCCTATTTCTCAAGAATCACCGTCTGTCATTGCCTGATGTGCAGTGTCACAGATCGAATGTTTGTGTCTCCCCAAATTCACATGTTGAAACCTAACCCCCATGGTGATGGTATTAGGAGGTGGGGCCTCTGGGAGGTGAATAGGTCATGGATGGAGCCCTCACGAATGGGATTAGAGCCCTTATAGACGAGATCCCACAGAGCTCCCTTTCCCGTTCCAGCATGTAAGCACACAGTGAATAGACATACGTCTATGAACCAGGAAGTGGGTTCTCACCAGACATCGAATCTGATGGTGCTTTGATCTTGGACTTTCCAGCTTCCAAGCGAAATACATTTCAGCTTCTTTATAAGCCACTCAGTCTACAGTAATTTTTTTTTTAATAGCAGCCCAAATGGACTAAGACATACAGTGCTACGCAAACCATTCCTTCACGTATGTTGGCTATTACATAGTCATTGAAGACGATGGATTAAATCTGACCCCTGTAATTCTGTCTTGGCCAGAAGTAGAAGTCCAACCTCTCTTTTCAGAATTATTGAAAGAAATACTAATGTCCCTGTGGCTTTTGTTTTCCATTGTGGAGACACATTATTATACATCTGGCAATAGTGAGCATTTATTTAACACTTTGCTCTGGGCCAGGCACTCCACTAAGGAATGTTTACTCATTAGCATGCTTAATAAATATTTTTAATTACACTGAGGCCTCATAGCTTCTCCCATCCCTAAGAAACAGACAGCATTTTATTTAAGAAAAGTCTACAGCATCCTAAATGAAAGGAGTTACTAACTGAAATATAAACAGCCCTGATAGAAGACATGTCCCCTCTTATTAAAAACGGACTGTCATTTAAATCCCACACTTCATTTGTCTATCTGGACAGGCAACCAACATAAGGCTCCAGGGTATTTAGGGGAAAGGAACCAGCCCATTTTGAATCTGATTAACCTTTGTCAATCTTCCAAGCTGCATTTCTTTGCTAAACCCTCATGTCAAATAAGCCTCAGGTGAGACAATAGATCTTAGAAGCAGAGTTCAGTTTGAAACAGAAATTTGGCAAGAATGACTAGTAGAAAACTGACAGGTACCGGGCCGTAGCTTTTCGAGCCAGCTGGGCAGGACAAGAAATAACATGGTTGTTCTTCCAACTTTCAAATGTTTGCATCACTACTGTGATGTATGCTTACATGCACACCCGGAGTCTCTTCTAGGCTTTGCCTGGTAATTTAGACCAATAGTTAATCTACTTAACTTTTAGACTTCTGAAAAGAAACCATCACAAGGGCGGGACAAATAGCAATTGGACTTTTGTAGGAAAAAGTGTGGGGAGATGCAAAAATATTATAACTCTTATCTATTAAAATTATATTGCCTATACTTTGCTTGTCTTAGTCAAGCAAATAATTCCTCTCTAATTCTTGTCAATATTCTTTATAGCTTTGCCTCCCGTTTCCTCTGCTGTAAGCCCCATGAAGGGAAGACCATGTCTGTCTTACGCAGTGTTGATTCTTTAGTGCCTACCACAGCGTCTGACCCATGGAAGATGCTCACTGAATACTCTTTAAATGAGATTCTCCTTTTTCAGACAGTCATCAGGTCAGGGATATGTGGTAGGTACAGAGCATACAGGCAGCTACTCCTCAATGTTTCATCCAGGGCAGACATTACTAATTGATCACAGCACTCCTCCCGGCTAACACCACAGCCAGGCTCAGTATCCATTGCTTCAGACTCCAGGTAGCCCATGGGCCACCCCTCGTTTCCTTTTCCAATGTATCTGCATCTGGAATCCATAGTGTATGAATAAATTATTCCACACATGGTCTGAAGAGGGTAGCGTGCAACAGAGACATGACATAAAAAGCAACCTCCCCTTCTAAATTGATTTTCTATGTTAACAACGTGGGAGGCAATTCGATTTGCTTGCGCCCCCTTTTCATGGCTAAAATCATTTGAAGGAGCAACGGGAAACCTTATAAAGGTTGGAGAGTCTCTGGATGACCATGCGGATGCTTTTCCCCATCCCTGTCAATGAACAACTGCATCCACCTGCACAGCCCAGATAGCAACACTACAACATAATTATTCCAAACGCCAAAGCCAAATAAATAAATAAATAAATAAACAAACCCTCATTGTTCAACCATCTGCTTATTCCAAGTGGTCACAGAAGGAGGGCTTCTGAATTATGTAACTAATGATCCAGTTCCAGAATCCACGTCCTCATATTTCTCTTCTGCACAGCAGGAGGGGCCCAGCACCCCCCAGCTCACTCCTGTTCCTCTCACCCCACTCAGGGGCCATCAGTGTGGACTCTTTTATGGGGGTTTCTCATAACCAGGCTTGAGCTTCTGGGGTAAATGAAACCCCAGAGGGGCAAGAAATAATTAAACAGCAAACAGCACCGGCCACACAGAAGATGGGAGAAGATGGTGGTTACATAATATCTATTTTCCTCAGACTTACCTTCTGACAGGCACTGTGCACGCGAAGTAAGGGTCCCCTATAACTTTCTAACCCTACAAAGAAGCCCGGCACCGTAGGTGCAAGTTCCCTAATTGACAGGATTGCATAGCCCAGTTCAAGAGTTTAAATAACTCCCCAAGTCCACCCTGCTGGTCAGTGGCTGAGCTGGGGCTGGAACGCAGGTTTACTTAACTCCCAAATCCATATTCTTTCCACTCAACCACATGCATCTTGCCCCGTAAAAGCAGAGCTGACGTGCATTACTCATTGCATCCAGCGATAAAGTCACAGATTTAATTTTTTCAACACTTTCGAATAACATACCGCGTGAACAGCATCAAACAATTATTGAAAAATTCTCCTTCTCACTGTTGCGTCTGCTTTGTTTCGTGTATCTAGATTTTGTAGGAAATGTTTCCCTCATATTTTTTTCTCTTATTTATTTATGTATTTTTTATTAGTTTTAGGTGCACAAGACAAAGTAATACTTAGACGTTTATCATTTATATCCCTCCCTCATATTTTAAATGGAGGTTGCATTGTCCCTACTGGATAGGAGTAAAGGAAGAAAGTGGGAGGAAGAGAAAGAGGAAGAAAACGGAAGTCTAGTGCCACAGGCAGACCCTTCCCTTGCAAAGAAGTTCTTTGTCAAGAAAGAAGAGGATCCATCAGAGAGAAAGGATGTCTGAGTAATAGTGACATCATCCAGGCAGTGAAGGAGAACAGTTAAGAACGTGATCTTCTGACTGACTGGGGTTGAATTCCCTGTTGGGCCACTTACTCTTTGGGGCAATTTGAATAAGGTACTTAACTTCCTGTAGCCAGTTCCCCCTCTGTAAGGTGTGGGTATTCGTACCTTCACCTCCAGGTTTATCGTGAGGATTAAATGAGATAATCCATGGAAAGGGAAAGGCTACACAATCTCAAGTGGTCAGGGAAGTTGAGCTGTTACGAGCCATGATTAGTCGTCTCGTGAATTCAAAGTTCAGCCTAGAGGACAGGCTTTTCCTCCTGAACAAAGCAACTACATCTGTACAGAGCTTTCCCAGCTCAACGCTCCACAAAGGGCATTTAGAGACATTCAATGAGACTTGAATGGAGGGGTCAGACTTCACACAACTGCCACACTGAATGGGTGAAGGGCCATGATGTTGGACTCTGTGTAATCCTGGCAGAAGCCTGTGCAATCCGGCAACAACATTGCAGCTTCCCCTTCAGGTGGACTGTGTGGAAGCTCTTCAACCACAGCAAGAAGAAACAGAAGCCTACACTACATACACCCTGCGGAAGCCCGGACCGAGCACTGGGCCCCACAGACCTCGGGAGACTTGGCTTCATTGCAACCATGTGGGGAGACAGAAGATGCTCTTAGGCTGTTTAACAACCAGTCCGCAGTGCAGCATGGAACCGTCGCTGCAACAGACGGTGGCCACGCGTCCTGGCCCAGCATCAGCTCTGGACCAAGGCCTCACTCTTCTGTCCACCCGCACGTCACAGAGATGGGGTTAGAACCCAGTCCTGTCAGATTCCGGAGGCCAGGATGGGTTTTGTATTTCTTCGTTTGGTTGTTTTTTGGGGGTGGTGGTGGGGGGAGTTGAGTCTTTTTATTTTTTAAGAGTTTGATTATTTTGGAGCAGGAATGTATTTCCCATATAACCCCCTGCCCCCCGTCTCACCCCCTCCCTCACTATGGACGTCCCCAACCAGAGTGTTACCACAGATGACTCTCCATTGACACACATAACCCGCCAAAGTCCACAGGTTGCATTGCAGTTCACTCTTGGTGTCGTACATTCCATGGGTTTGGACACATGTACAATGACATGCATCCATCATTCTGGTATCATACAGGGTATCTTCACTGCCCTAAAAGAGCTCAGATTTCTAACCACTGCAGGCTCTAACCATCCTGTGTAAGTGTATTCACTATTAAAGGATTTGTTACAACAATATCTGACTAGCCTGACTTAGCAAATTCTTCTGCTGCCCTTAGAAAACCCACAGTGAAACCTTTTTTATATAACTTTCAAGACAGCTGTAGCCGTGAGTAGATGCACCTGACAGGCCAGTGCCTGCGCTGATGTATGGCTCTGTAAATTAGGTAAGCGCATCACTTATGTGAAAGAATTATATACATTCATGCTTAAATCATGCCTCTGTTTTCCATTTCATTGAAGGTCACATTGCAAAACCAGAGTTTGCCTGGGTTGTGGCATCTGCTAATAAGCACATAGTTAAAAAAAAGAACTTTCCAGTTACATATAAGAGGGAAGGGTCTGGTATCACTCATTACTCACATTGTAATATTTGCATGTATTTCAGTGTTGGTGTATTTATGCATTTATTTTTTGGGGCATCTTTTATGCCAAAGAGAGCCCTAAATGCTGATATCTCTTCCTAAGTTATTCTTTTAAAAGACTATGTACCCATTTTTGTTGTTGTTTTAAAAAATGCCAGTAAATAATTTGTGATCCCTTTACAAAAGGGTAGAGTTAGCTTTCACTTTATATAGACATTGGTATTTTCACTATTTGTCATGAAATGTAACACGTAGATCAACAGACCTTTAGATATGAATTTGTTGTGGAAAGTTTAAATAATGGCTGCCCAAGGTAAAATACAAACAAACAACCCCCCAAAAAACATTATTTAGTCTTTAAAAATGTAGGCATACAGCGTACATGGCTGTGATGACAGAATGCGCTTTTCTCCAGTGGCATAAATCAGGCTTATGTGTTTTAGGCAACAGACGATGACAACATTCTATATAAATGCGAAGCATTAACCTTAAACCCGGTCTTATATTAATTTTTGCTCCAAAAGGTGTATTAGAGATGATGGTCCAGCTAGGTCTTATTTTCAGGGAAACACAGTATTCAGGAGGAAAAATAATTGCCTGTCCCACCAAATCTCTTCTAACATTCACAGCCTATGCCCATTCCCCCTAAGAGATACTGAATGAGCTAGGTGACCTGACTCTCCTCAGTCACCTCCCCAGTGCCGGTCTGGTGGCCACCAATGCTGGGGAAGTTTGTTCCTAAGCAGGTACGCTGAATCAATCACAGGCCCCTCTCTCCTGAGAATTGGAACTGGGGCCCATGATGCAGAAAGGGTGAATGCTGGCGCTGGCAATTCTTTGTGGATTCCTGACCAAATTTGGCACCAGGGTAGCCCAGCTATGTGCCAGCTGAGGTTGTAGGGACTCAGGAACTAGGAGGAAGCAGCAGAAACCAGTCTTCAGGAAAAAGCGAGAAAGAGACCAGAGACCATGCAGAAGAAGCAAAAGGGGAAAAAAAGGAAAAAGGGTGAAGGGAACAGAGGGCTGAATTCTTGTATCCTAGCTCGACTTGACGTCTCACAATTGGGGTCCCTGAGATTCTCTGGATCCGTTAAAAGACCTCCTTTTTGATCCAAGTTAGAACGTATACCTTCCTCCCATGTGCCAGATTTTTACTGACTATGCAAGAAAAGACAGAGATACACAAGATACTCTGTTTGGATCCCCTAGAAGTCGACAATGAGAAAAGTATCTGAGAGCAAGGTGTTTATTCGGGAGCACAGGGGACCCATTGTAGGAGGAAAGGTGGTGCACGGAGAAGAAAAAGCATCCTTCAAGAAAGGGTTCAAAAAGAAGCCCGGCACACAGTGGGCTTACCATGTGGGAAATCTGTAAAACACAGCATCCCACCTGGGTGTGTCGGGGAGCGCAGGGAGCTGGGATGTGTCTACATCAACTCCTAAGAGTCACTGGTTGAACGCTATTCCCTGGGGTGTTAATCCCCCCACCATTCTGGTCTTCTGTGTGCAACCTCCCATTATCCTGAGAAATGTTCTCAGGCGGAGAGAGAGAGACACAGACACTGGTCACTCCAGGTCTGCAGGAACACAGAGCCCAGAGGATGGGGGGTGGGAAGGCAGCGTTCTGAAAGAGGTGAGGTTTGGGGTCCCTGATCCTGTTTCTGAAGCAGAGCCATGCGTGGGACATCAGTGTATAGGAAGATGACTGATCAGTTTCTGCCCTCACTTGTGGCCATATTTCCAGGTCCTTCCTAGTTAGGCTCGACTCTATTTCCTGATCGACGCGTCCATGGCACATTAGACTCGAGCACTTGAATCTAGTTGCTTAGGATCTGACCTTGGTTTCTTCCCTGACGACTTGCCCCCTTCAGTCGCCCTAGCCGTTCTCAGCAGCCCCACAGCATTATTCTCTGATTTGGGCTTGCCAAGGGAGGGAGATGGCCAGTATCTGAAAGACAAAGGATGTTCCTGGAGTGGGAATCTAGAGTCTGGATTGTGCTCTGGGCGGCAAGATGTCACCTCTTTCCTGACCGTAACATCAAACATTCTAGCTAGGCCAGTGGCTCTTAAGTACTGGCTCATGGATCATTATAGGGTTAGCTGGAAAGCCTGTCAAAGATAGGGTTCCCCAGACCCTGCCCCTGGGGGAATCTGGACAGGAGTTTTGAAATTTGGCATCTTGTGTAAAGTCGTCTTGTGGTTCTGTGACTCAGCCAGGTCTGAGAAACTCCTAAGAAATGGCATCTAAGGCATCTTTCACCTCCTGAATCCTGCAATCCACTTAAAAGTCACTTGAGTCTTGCTGTCTCTAATGATGACCCTGAAAATGGTTTGGGGCTCCAGGAAAGCTTTGTTTCATGTAAAAGTCCTCACGCTTAATCATTGGTGAGGATTTGCCACAAAATGACCAGTTTTTTTGTTAACCAATGACATCACTTTCATTCCTCAATCAACCCCTTTTCCAGGACTGTATATATGGATCCCACAAACTGACTGCTTACTATCGGATATGTTTCATGTTCTAAAATTAACACAAGTGCGATGGAATGTGTTCCCATCATCCATTGTTCCTTCCCCCCATCCCGGTAAACAATCCTACCATCTCTCCAAACAAACCCTTTATAGTCTCCCAGGCTTTATTCCCATGCCCCTTCTCCTCTCCAGATAAATAAAGAGTTATAATTACTTCAGGCTTCTTTTAGCAAAGCACATTCTTAAAGCAAGCAGGATTGCAGAGGTGGAGAAGAGTATTTTTAACGTACAGCCCCAGCATTTCGAAAGAGCACCAAAATGATCTCCACAGTAATTTCAAAGCCTTCCAAATTATTTCCTGGAGGAAAATGCTCGAGAAGTCCAAGCACCTGTCAACCCACCAGGACCTGAAGTTTTGAGAAGCCTTTCTCTCTCTTAAATGAGGCACCCTGTGCAAATTTTAGGAATACCCGTCATGGGCCATCGTCTCTTCTAAACAGCGTTCTCCCAAACCTCACTTGTCCTATAAGTAATTTAGCGCTCACCAGGAGAAGTATCCCTCCTTCCCAGAGCCACAAACAAACTTGTCCTAAGTTAACCCAGAAGGCGACTCTAAAATCCAGCTCACAAATAAGGTAGAATTCTGCTTTCACACAGAATCTGACTTTCCAACACATACATTTGTCATCATATATTAAGGATCACAGGTCTTAAGCTTAGAACAGAGTAAAGGAAGCTCTACAGACAGCCAGGAACCCTTTAGAAACTCATTCCCTTCTAGGGTTTCGATAATATTCCCAGAGGCAGAAGCACTAGTAGATGGCCATGTCTTTGGTTCTGTGGTCGAAATCGCAGTTTTAAACTTTCTACGGGATGTGTTTGAACGCCCCCGGAGAACACCTGTATGACTGCAGAACATGGCAGGTGCTAAGAAGTTGAATAAATGAGTAAATGAGTGAGGGAGTGAACTGCACTCACCATGGCTGTCACTCTAGGCTGTGCATTGCAATCAATCGGGAAGCTTTTTAAAAACCCTGATGCTCACGCCCCAACCTTAAAGCAAGGAAATCAGAATCTTGGGGACTTGGTGACCCCTACTATAGAAATTATTATGACATAGCTCAGGCAATTCTATTGGGCATTGATGGCTGAGAACCGGAAAGGGGATATCAGAACAATCATTTGGAAAAAAACAAAAAACAAAAAACAACTAAGCTCTTTAATTTAGTATTTCCATTTCAACAGAAGCTCTTCGTATCGGAGGCCATTGGGAATATCTAAAAAACATGATCAAATGAATGATTTAAAGGTATCCCCATATGATTTGTGGATTGTGTGAAATGCAATGAACGCTGGCAAAGTGACACTTTGAATACGCGTATGTGTGTGTCCATATACAGGTATGTACACACCTATGTGCAACATTCACTGAAAATTCATCACTTCTTTTCCACTGTTTTGAATGGTACATGAATGAGATTAACTATCCTGATTATGTAGAGAAATTTAGCTTAATGACCTACAATTACTTTAATGGCTTGGAAATTCAGAAGGTAAGACGACTCTGTGTTTCTTCCATTGAGCATTAAATATAAAATGCCTCTGATTGACTGTCATGAAAACCCAATTTTATTGCTATCTGAATTATTTAGAATCAATATCGACATTAGCCAGCATGGAGAAGCTCAGATATAAGGCAGCGTCGGAAAGCAGCCTTTCCCTATATTGAGTAATTGTGCTTTGTGTGTGGGATAATGAGCTGTTTGCTGCATGTCACCACTTCAGATGCATCGAGAATTAACAACTGTATCTTCCCTTTATATTATGTAATAAAAGGGATGACTTCATAGAGATGAACAGTTTCCAGGCTTATGAAACATTCAAAATACAGCCGGGCTCAAGGCATCTTGCCTCCTCGATAAGAAGAGACAGAGAACGAGACATTGGATTTTAACTGTTTACACAAGAGAGAAATTTGCCCAAGTTATGTTTCTAGTTATTTGATGAGTAAACTGCAACCTCCTATTTCCCCAAGCTGGAAAATTGCTTTAAGGCATAAATACTACAGCACGGCGGTCTTGCAGAAGCTTCCCTTAAGGTAATACGGAGGCTGTAAGACGTGGCACGGCTTGAAGCAATTTCCCACAAAAACATAATGAAAGGGTATCAGAACACGAGTGAGAAAATCAGAAACAATAAAAGGTCAGACACTTGTCACCTGTTGACTATTTCGTTGGCCCTATGCTAAGGACCTCAGTGCACTGTTTCATGTAAGTCTCAAAACAAACGGTGAAGGCAGAACTAGGATGATCTCCCCATTTTACAGATGAGGACGTTAACGAA
The DNA here is from genome assembly GCF_036562045.2 of Rhinolophus sinicus. NCBI lineage: Eukaryota > Metazoa > Chordata > Mammalia > Chiroptera > Rhinolophidae > Rhinolophus > Rhinolophus sinicus. Next base: position 11,046,345 of record NC_133767.1, read on the forward strand.
ATCAAAAAGAGCTTTCTTGTCTCTACCTTTAAGTGGATGATTTCAAAATGGAATCAGATACATACTCGGCTGTGGGAATAATCCCCTTAACGTTCCATAGGAAGGGAAACAGAGAAACAAAGTAATATACAAGGGAAAACCTTAAAGACTGAATGCCTGTCAAAGCAAAAATCGGATTGGGTCTGCTGAAACCAACGAGGTACTTTCATGGAGGTGCTCACACACGCCCCCCTGTTTTCTGAGTGTACCTGGGACATCTCTACACGAACACACACCTCATTTCTACCTCAAGGGAGAACACCCCCGCCCACATTCATCCTGAAACTCGGGACACCTGCAGAACTCCATGCAGATAGATCCCCCAAGAGCTGTTTATACTGTTTCCTCTCCCTTCATTAAAGTCCTAGCCCAGGCTAATAAATCAGTGTACAAATTGTGTATAATCTAATTTTTGCCTTGCGCTTCGTCTGGTGTAGGTGGAGGTAGGGGAAAAAATAGAAGGAAAAAAAAAGCAACAACTATAAAATGAAGACTAATGAGAACTTGGATCCTTAGGAAAATATCCTTTAGAAATGTCCAGAGGCGGCTGGTTAGCTCAGTTGGTTACAGCGCGGTGCTCTTAACAACAAGGTTACCAGTTCGATCCCCACATGGGCCACTGTGAGCTGCGCCCTCCACAACTAGACTGAAACAGCTACTTGACTTGGAGCTGATGGGTCCTGGAAAAACACACTTAAATAGATAAAAGTTTAAAAAAGAAAAGGAAATGCCCAGAAATGTCCAGTCTGCAGTTTGGCGTCAGAATAGCAGGAAGAAATGAGTCTGACCGCTTCCTTCTGTGGAATAGGACACATTTTATATACACGTATATGTATATCTCCAATGTATAAAATATAAATACAGAGTCAAATCCTTGAACGTCATGATGAGTTTTCACTCGTGTACTTATTTCTCTGGGTGTGCACTGCCTTCCAGCCTTTGGGTAGCACACAGGCCATGCCATTAGCAGGCATTACTTGTGTCCTGGGAGTGTCCTTTATTTTCCTTCTCAGACATTTATAGCACAGCCAGTAATAATTCCTAAACCACCCCCGAACCATCCCACAGAGAAAACTTGGTGTTCCTCAAAACTAGCCAGATATATTAGGTACCCGGGTAGAGAACAGAGCAATTACGTAAGTTAATGGTACTCGAATATGTAAGTTTCAGGAGGAAGCAGCCACAGAAAAAGAACAGGAAAGTGGCTTTGCATGCCAAGGGTTCCAATCCGGAAACGAAGCTTGTTCTTTGGGCATGCACACGTGTTTGAAACCAGGGCGCCTCCTGAAGCAATGGAATGTTACAAGGAAAGTGGCTGTTTTCTGTAAAGACACCATTTTCTTGTCTCATTTTTCACTGTGACCTGAACACCCCTCAGCATTATATAATACTTGGGTTTCAGTTTATCTGGTGGTACATCACCTCCACCTCCATATGAGCCAGAAGAGCCAGACAGGCCTTCAGAAAAGTCATGAATGTATCTCATTTACAAAGTAAAAAGAAAAGACATTTTTTGCAAGTGCAAAATTTGTTTTTGTCTATTTACAGGAAGTCATTTGAAAGGACACTAGTTAAAACCTAATGGGAGTATTACATAAACCCAGAATCACAATACAGCTCAAAAATGTCCCTTGGTGGGGGAAAAAAAAAAACTGGTCAAATTCTAGAGCAAAAGTGTGAGCTCTTGCTGTGCATGAAACGCAGGATTCATTTTTAATACCAGTAAAAAAGGAAATGTACTGCCCCCTCCTGGTTCTGTAAAACGGAGTCTTATTATATTTAACACCGAATAACATAATTATGTAGGAGTCAACACTGAACAAAGCCTAGTGCGTCTCTCTTAGCTGAGAGAGCAAGGTTGATTTGCAATTCTGAAAGGATAACGGAAGGGCCAGTGTTATTACTTAATATAAAAAAATAGATTTCTGGGTTTTTTTTCAAGTGTTTATCACAGATACGGGGAACTGAATATCACAGTGAATTACCGAGTATCATCATAATAAAGAAAATGAAGGACCACCGCTGGAAAAAGACAAGCTGTGTGTACAATCTGATGCTTGAAGAGAATACACAGCCCCACAAAATAGCTTAAAATGATAGAAGTTTCAACATTTGTGGTTCGTTCATGTAAGAAAGAGGGAGAAATAGACCCTGGCTGGGGGGTTTTAGAACTGATGGCCAAGCTGAGCTCTTCTATGTTGCTTTGAGGTAAATGCCCACGGCTCCCTAACTGCTAAGTAGACATCTTGCATGTGGTCAGTGTGGGATATTTCTAGACCCCCATTGTCTCCTGGGATTGTGCCTATGTGAGTGTTTTCTGCTTCGCCAGGGGGTGCAGCTTACAAACAGTGGTGACAGCCTAGTGCCGGACAGCAGCTCCTTACAACTGAGGCCTGCAGGACAGTCAGACAGACCAGGGTCTAGGGGACACATCACCAGGTACTAGAAAGGCTCCTGATCAATTGCAAAAAGTATCTTCCCTTGGGACACCACACATTTCTGTGTATCCTTCTTTCCTTTAAAACGAAACCTTTGCCTTAAAAATATAAAAGCACACGATAAAAGAAAAATGGGGTGAATGGGTGGCTCCGTTGGTTAGAGCGCAAGCTTTAGGCAACGGGGCTGCCGGTTCCATTCCTACATGGGCCATTGAACTGCGCCTTGCACAACTAGAAAGAAGTCAATGAGCTGCCGCTGAGCTCCCGGATGGCTCAGTTGGTTGGAGCGCGTCCTCTCAACCACAAGGTTGCCCGGTTTCTCTCCTTGACTTCCGCAAGGGATGGTGGGCTGTGCCCCCTGCAACTAGCAATGGCAACTGGACCCGGAGCTGAGCTGCGCCCTCCACAACTAAGACTGAAAGGACAACAACTTGACTTGGAAAAGCCTTGGAAGTGCACACTGTTCCCCAATAAAGTCCTGTTCCCCTTTCCCAATAAAATCTAAAAAAGACAAAAAAAAAAAAAGAAAACCAAACACCACCATAGAAAATAGTAGTCAAGACACCCCCTCCCCTGCCATCCACTCCCCCAGAGGAAATCAGTTTGTGTGTAGAACCTTTCAGAGACGCTATGTATATGCAACCAAATAGAATCGATAATTACATGACGTTTTTCTACTCAAACAGGAACCAATGTATGTAACATTTTGCCCTTTATATGGTCGTCAGTAATAAATATGTCTTTGAGATCGCTCCATAGCAGTACCTCTAAATCTTTATCTTTTATAGCCACAGTTGTGTGATATTCCACTTTATGACTTGCATATTCTCAGCTATCCTCAAACCACCTCATGCAGTCGGCACCTGTGTTACATTACTGTCCAGATGAAGAACGTGAAGGCACTGCTTGCCCAACGTCACACAGTACATAGTGCAAGAGTCAGGATGTAAGCCCTTCTGCCCACATTTTTTCCACTGTCGTCGTCTATTTGGGTTGCGATAACCACAAATACCATAAGTTGGGTGGCTTAAAAACAACAAACACTTATTTCTCACAGTCTGGAGGGTGGGAAGTCGAAGATCAAGGTGCCAGGAGATCCAGTGTCTGAGTGTCGGCTGTCTTTTCCTTGTACGTCACATGGTGGCAGACGCTAGGGAGCGCTCCTAGGTCTTTTTTCCTTTTCTTTTTTTTTTTTAAGTGTGTTTTTCCAGGACCCATCAGCTCCAAGTCAAGTAGTTGTTTCAGTCTAATTGTGGAGGGTCCAGCTCTCATGGCCCATGTGGGGATTGAACCATCAACCTTGTTGTTAAGAGCACCATGCTCTAACCGACGGAGCTAACTGGCCGCCCCCCTCCCTGGGTCTTTTTAATAAGGGCACTAATCCCATTCATGGGGGCTCCCCCTCATGACCTCATCACTTCCCAAGGGTCGATTTCCAAATTTCATCACATTGGGGATTAGGTTTGAAGACGTGCATTTTGGAAAACACAAATATTTGTATCATAGTAGCCACTGTATTACACGGCCTTCCTAAAAATGAGTTCTTGCGATCATTATCACTTTTGTATTAACATTAAACACAAGACCATTGGGTTGCGAAAATATTGGTATCAACATCACCACTCAGAGGACATCGTCCATCCTTCTCCAAAGCCTTGGCGTCTCTCAGATCTTTTCTACTTTGCTCACATGGGAGCTATTTAGGGGGTGACTAATCAAGTGTCAAACCCTAGAACTTGCAGCACTCCTCAGGGCCCCCCACCCGCAACCGCCAATATGCACTCTAGCCCCCGGGGGTCAGACCAGGCACAGATGTCCGTGTGCCAAAGCTACATTTAGATTTCTTCTTGATGAATATCAGAGGCAACATACCCATCTGGCCACTGAGATAAATACTGTAGAAATGAAGATATGCCCACATAATTCATGCAGTATTGATGAACGGTCCCCTGACTTCAGACTGCTCCGACAAATCATGTAATTATGGGCTGTGAAACTCTAACAGAGCACCAGTATTTTAGTCATATTAAAAAGATATGGTTTGGATAGTTTAAGTGCACACGACAGAATCTCAAAGTCCCCTCGATGATGCTAAAGGCGTCCGTGGATTCTCATAAATACCAGACAAACACGAAACTGAATACACGAAACTATTTTCATAGGCGAAAATGCCATGTTTTTACATGGTCATGACTTCATCAATGGTGTGTGGCATTTTCACCAGGAAGTTGGGGATAGAAGGGAAGGACACATTGCCAGCGGCTCTGCAAATAACATGCTACCTAAGGAGAAAGCCAAGATGACATGAAGCAAACACCAGAGAGAACCAAGATGGTAGAGTAGATAAAGACACGCTTGTCTTTTCCACGAACACATTAAATCACAACTAAGTTATAGAACAATCAGCCTGGAGAACCATCTGAAATCTGGCTCAACAGAAGTTTTATAACTAACGATATAAAGAAGAAGCCACGTCAAGATGGGTAGGAGGGGCAGAGACACGGGACAGCGGGCCCAAACCTCTGTGTGGCGGTTGAGAATAGGCAGGGATATTTCAGCCATGGAGGTTCCCCCCGACCCCCAAGAAGTCAGTGCTGTCCACCCACTCCAGGCTCTCCAGCCTGGAGCACTGGTGCCAGGAAGAGCAGCCTCCACAACATCGGTGAAAAACAGTGGGGATTCCGACAGACTGGGTGGGACAGAGGGCAGCAGGAAACCCAGCCGTCCTCTTAAAGGGCACACACACAGACTCACTCACTCAGCGGCACTCACCCTGGGCACTGGTAGAGACACAGTAACTGGGAGGGATTGGAGACATATGGGGAGTCACCGAGTTCTGTGCCTTTGGAGTGAAAACTGGAGGGACAGTTACCATTTTCTCTGTGTGTTCTTCTCCCATGCAGATGGCAGGGGAGTGTCATCTTTCTTGTGTTGAGCCCACCCCCACACTTATGGCCAAATCTGAATCCAATTGGTCTGGTGAGCTCCGCTGCTCCACCCTGCAGACTCTCTGAAATCCTGTCTCACCTAGCTTATGTACTGCAGGAGATTTCATCAAGTCTCTAAGCCCTGGCAGGTGGCCACAGGCCTTGGGGTGTCTTGGCATTTTGCGGAGCTACCCCAGGCCCAGTACTGGTGGCAGCTCCCCTTGGTTCATTCACAATGTGGCCTCTCCCATGCGCCTCCAAGTTTAGCACAGGCAACAAACAACTGTGGATTGCTTTATAGCTCCTACCAGGTAGTCCCCAGCTGGTCACAAGCACTGAAGGACCTGGGCCAGCACCAGAGCCCTTCCCAAGAGGCCCCAGAACCAATATACTTGGAGGTTGGCTTCAGACCACATCAGAGCACGGCCCAGTTAGCCCCGCATGCAGCACACACAAAGGGCAGTCTCAACAGACAACAGAGCCACTGGGGCAAAACCCACTCAGTGGGATAAGCGTCCCACACAGCACTCTGCAAGCTGTGGATGTGGCCAAACCCCACAGCCAGTCAGCCTGAGGGTCAGTCCCACTCACTGACGTGTCAATGGCAATAAAGGTTCAATTACAACAGGAGGCACACACAACCCACACAAGAGACACTCCTATAACACCTGGCACAAGTGAGCAGAGAGAAGGTGCCGGGCCCCACAGGGCACCTACTACATTAGGCCACCCGGCCAAGACTGGGAGACATAGCAGATCTGCCTAATACATAGAAATAAACATGGAGAAGCAGCCAAAATGAAAAAAGAAAAGAAAAATGTCTCAAATGAAAGAATAGGAGAAAACTCCAGAAAAAGAACTAAACAAAATGGAGGTAAGCCACCTACCAGATACAGAGCTCAAAACAATGGTTGTAAGGATGCTCAATGACTTAGTGAGAACTTCAACAAAGAGGTAGCAACCATAAAAGAGGACATATAAACCATGAAAAAGAACCAATCAGAAGTGAAGGATGTAATAACTGAAATGAAGAAGACACTAGAAGGAGACTAGACACCAGCAGACTAGATGAAGCAGAGGATCGAATCAGCGATTTGGAAGGTAAGGTAGCAGAAAACACCCAATCAGAACAGCAAAGAGGAAAAAAAATAGTCCAAAAAAATGCGGACAGTTTAAGAGACCTCTAGGACAACATCAAGCATACTAACATATGCATCATGGGGCGGGGGGTATCAGAAGGAGAAGAGAGAGAACAAGGTATTGAAAACCTGTTTGAAGAACTAATGATGGAAAACTTCCCTAACCTGACAAAGTAAATAGACATATAAGCCCAGGAAGTGCAAACAAGATGAACCCAAAGAGGCCCACACACAGAGGCCCAAGACACATCATAATTAAAATGACAAAGGTTAAAGACAAAGAAAAGATCCTGAAAGCAGCAAGAGAAAAGCAGTTAGGGACCTACAAGGAGCTCCCATAAGACTGTCAGCTGATTTCTGAATAGAAACTTTGCAGGCCAGAAAGGATTGACAGAAAATATTTAACATGGACCTATTCAAAAACATTCAAAAAACAAGGACCTATAACAAGATGACTCTACCCAGCAAAGTTATCATTTAAAATCAAAGGACAGATAAAGAGCTTCCCAGACAAGAAAAATCTAAAGGCGTTCAACATTACCAAACCAGTATTATAAGGAATCTTAGAGGAATTTCTTTAAGACAAAAAATAAAATAAAAGTAAAAAGTATGAATAAGATGGCAATAATTACATATCTATTAACGATTACTTTAAATGTAAATGAATTAAATGCTCCAATCAAAAACATAGGGTGGCTGAATGGATACGAAAACAAAATGCTTACATATGCTGTCTACATAAGACTGACTCATTTCAGATTGAAAGACACACACAGACTGAAAGTAAAGGGATGGAAAAAGTTATTTCATGAAAATTGAAAACAAAAAAAAGCAGAAAAACTGAAGTAGCAATATTTATACCAGAGAAAATAGACTTTAAAACAAAGTCTACAACAAAAGATAAGAAGGACCCAGTAATCTCACTTCAGGGTATTTATCTGAAGAAATCCAAAACACTACTGCGAGGGGACATGTGCATCCATATGTTCATTGCAGCATTGCCTACAATGGCCAAGATGTGGAGGCTGCCTGGGTGTCTGTCAGTGGATAGATGAATTGAGAGGATGGATTAATATGCAATAAAATATTGCTCAGCCATAGAAGGGAATGGGTTCTTGCCATCTGCAGTGGCCTGGGTGGACCTGGAGGGTGTTGTGCTGAGTGGAGTGTGTCAGACAGAGAAAGACAGATGCAATGTGATTTTGCTTATATGTGGAATCTAAAGAACACTGAAAGCAACAAAGGAACAAGACAAACAAAGAAACAAAAACTCATAGACACAGACAATAGTTTAGTGGTTACCAGAGGGTGAGGGGTGGTAGATGAGGGTAAATGGGATCAAATATATGGTGATGGAAGGAGAACTGACTCTGGGTGGTGAACACACAATGGGATTTATAGATGATGTAATACAGAATTGTACACCTGAAACCTATGTAATTTTACTAACAATTGTCACCCCAATAAACTTTAATTTAAAAATAAATAAATAAATATACAAACAAAACAGAAATGAACTCATACATATAGAGAACATTCTGATGGTTGTCAGATGGGAGGGGGGTTGGAGGAGTAGGTGAAAAAGGTGAAGGGATTAAGAAGTACAAATTGGTAGTTATAAAATAGTCATGGGGATGTAGGGCAGAGCATAAGGAATATAGTCAATACTATGGTAATAACTGTGTATAGTGCCAGGTGGGTACTAGGCTAGTCAGGGGGATCACTTCTTCAATTATATAAATGTCTAACCACTGTGCTGTACACCTGAAATTAACAGAAAATAATATTGAATGTCAACTATAATTGAAATTTTTTAAAAAGGGAGGGAAAAGGTGAAGGGAATAAGAGTTTCAAATTTCTAGGTATAAAATAAATGTGTCATGGGTATTTAATGTACAACATGGGGAATATAATCAATAATATTGTGACAGCATGTACAGTGTCAGATGGTTGCTGGACTTACCATGGTGACCACTTTTTTATGTCTATAAATATTGAATAACTATGATGTAATCCTGAAACTGATGTATGTTAGCCATCTTTTTAAATAAAAATCTTTCAGATAAAAAAGCAAACACCTTATGCCCACTAGGATGGCTATCATAAAACAAACAAACAAATGAACAAAAACATAAAATAACAAGTGTTGGTAAAGATGGGAGAAATTGGAACCTTTTTGTGCATTGTTGTTCGGAATGTAAAATGGTGCAGCCACTGTGGAAAGCAATGTGGCGATTCCTAAAAAAATTAAAATTGGAGCTGACGTATGATCCCGCAATTCCATTTTTGTGTATATACCCACAGAAAATAAAGGGACATCTTGAAGAGATAACTGCACACTCACGCTCACGGAAGCATTATTCACAATAAACAAAAAGTAGAAGCAACCTACGTGTCCATCTACAGGTGAATGAACAGGCCAAAGGTGGTGGATACATTCAATGGAATATTATTCATCCTTAAAAAGAAAGGAAATTCTGACATGTGCTACAACATGGATGAACCTTGTGGAGATTATGCTCAGTGAAAGAAATCAGTCACAAATGGACAAATACTGTACCATCCCTCTTATATAAGATCCCTAGAATCATCAAACTCATGGAGACAGAAAGTCGAAGGGTGGTTGCCAGGGGCTGGAGGAGGGGTGATGGGAGTTGTTTTTAATGAGCATACGCGTACGCTTTCAGTTTTGCAAGATGAAAAAGTTCTGGAGATTGGTTATATAACAATGCAAATTCACTTAACATTAGTAACTGTACTTTTAAATAGGATGGTAAATTTTATATTATGTGCATTTCACCAGAATTGGGGGAAAAGGAAAAAAAAAGACAAAACAGATTAATGAAGTGGAGATTGGGCAGCCCGTGGAGGAAATACTGCATTATTTATCATGCACAGCTAAGAGATCTACATACAAGACGTCATTTTAACCCTCATGATACTTATAATAAATAGTCATTACTAGGCATTGTGCAGTATTCTATTGGACCCATCTGTGCCTTAAAAACCACATGGGGGCACCTTATCAGGGTGAAGGTGATGGATCCCGGAGAGAGAACTGCAGAGTGAATCCCAGCTGTGCTGCCCACAGGGGTGTGACTTTCAGCAAGACTGTGCATCCTTCGGGAGCGCCTGCTTCACAGGCCTACGTGAAGAGCAAATATGGTAATGCACGCATGAGTGAAGTCCAGAGTCCCTACCGTGTGTATGGTTCCCAGCGTGGCCTGACCCCCAGCCTGTCTCTCTAACTGCAGACTGCACTTCTTTCTTTCTCACCCACTAGAACCCAGCATGGACTGACCTCACGTCTGTTCCTTCGCCATGCCAAGCTCTTCCTAGCCTTGGGGACGTTGCCTTCTCCCTGCCTGGGAACACTCTTCCCTGGCTCCCCCTCCACTGGTAGGTCTCCATCCCAATGCTGCCTTCTCAGAGATGGCTTCTCTTTGGTACTAATTGTTCTAAAGATGGACATCTCCTAACCGCCACCAACTATCACCACTGTCAATGACTCTTATCACCTCGCTCTCTGGGTTCCGTTCCATCACTTACCCAAAACTGTAATTATCTGGTTCTCATATTGGCTCACGTCTTTATCACCCATCTCTCCCACTGCAATGTACACTTTGTACCCCTCACCACTCCATTCCCAGCAGTTGGAATAGTCCTGGCATACCTGCCCCATGTAAAGAACCGATAAATAAACATTAGCTGCTGCTATGATTTCATAGGATGACTTTGTACGGATAAGACAATAGAAGGGAAGGGCTAAGAAATCGTGGCAAGGAACTCAGTGGTCAGGTTCTCTGCAGAAAATCCACCAGCTGGGTGAGAACTAGTCACTCACTGTGAAAGGAGACAAAGACATCAATCCTTCACTCCAGATCCTTCTGGGAGGAAGCCATTCTCCCTTCGGATGAATCAAAGGAATGTCTGAAAAATCCAGTCTTTCCTTTGGGTCCATGTGCAGACTCACAGCCCCCAAAGGACACACTAATGACACGTCCCTGGTCCAAGCAGCATCATCAATAACCAAACAACTGACTTATCACTTGTCAGCTCTGAAGATACTCGCCGAGCTGACAGAGTCGATCAAGATGTGACTTACAAAAATCACTCTATTTCTGGGTAAAAAAAATGACTGTGCATCTCAGGCTCACAGGCTATCTTAATTCATCTGGTTGGCGATGCACAATTTTCAGTTGTTAAATCTCTACCTCTGAACTTCGGAGCTCGGCATTTTTGAATGTGACATGATGAGTGCTGACACGTGTCAGGCAAATCCATCATCCCACCCTCCGATAGCTCATGCTCTGTCTAGTAGAGTCGACTCTGCTGGAGGGTACACAGCTCAGGACTGCATTTGGAACGGCTCTACACACAAAAAGGTGGGATTACAAAACTGAAAAGTTTAGGGCTTCGGACTCAATGAGATGCAGGTGCTGACATACAAATGATTTCAGAAATGAATGTCTTTCTAACATTCCGCTTTGTCTTTAGATAGGCTGTTCCCATTGTCCTAGTCCATTCAAACTGCTGGAACAAATGACACAGACCGGGTGGCTTAAAGAACTAAGTTATTTCTCACCCTTCTGAAGGCTGGGAGACCAAGATCCAGGACCAGCAGAACTGATATCGGTTGAGAGCCCACCTCTTGGATCTTATTGCTGTATCCTTATATGGGGGCCGGGGGGGGGGAGAGACAGAGAGAGAGAGAGAGAGAGAGAGACATAAAAAAGAAAGGATAGGAGAGGAAAGGAGAGAGAAAACTTTCTGTTTCTTCTTATAAGGGCACTGATCCCATTCATGAGGGCTCTACCCCCATGACCTAATCGCCTCCAAAAGCCCCACCTCCTAATATTCTCACAGTGGGGGTGGCGATTCAACATATGAATTGGGGGGGAGGGGCACAAACATTCATTCTATGACACCCATGTTCTGCAACATGGCCGTCAGGTAATCCAAGCCTATATATCCTAACAGTTTTGTAAGTTCAGGGAAAAGAGTTCCTTCCCAGAAACAAGTCTCATTGGATGGAGCTGGTCACATGCCCATCAGTGAACCAACCACCATGTCCAGAGGAATGGAAAAGGCTGACCGGATGCACCTGAATCATGGACAGAGGCTTGGAGTTAGAGGGAGGTGTGAGTCCTGTGTGAATGATGGAGACTATGACAGCAAAGGAAGGTGCATTTGCTGAGACAATTCTGAGATGGCTCCATTCCCAGACAATGGAAGAGTAAGTGCTGGTCAGGCAAGCAAGCAAGCAAACAGGATTTCGCTGCAGAAATGGGCATGAGAACATCTAGCCGGCCACACCACCATATGAGAAATGCAGTGAAACAAGATAAAACAAAACAAAATGAAAACAAAATCTACTCTTTCAGGGCATGTCCCATCTTCCAGTTGCAGGTATATATTCAGAGGTTGTAAAGAACAGGGAGGAGGGGAGGTAGCCATGGAAATGCCAAGAAGAAGGCATCTGAGGTGGGCTTTGAAACGCGAAGAGGGATTTGCCCAGGTGAGCTGTCTAGGCAGTGGGAAAGCACGTGCAAAGGCAATTTCTTGCCTCATTTCTAACAGCAATGCTACGAAGAAGGAATTATTACAATCCCCACTTTAGAAATGAAGAAACCTATCCAAGAACACTCCGTGCGGGTGTGATTTGCCTCAGGCCAATCTAACTCCAGAAACTCACCTTCTCCCCAGGACCACGTCATACAGTTGAGCAGGGTGAGCTCACACACAGGAGGACTCCGTTCACACAGGTGGTGAGGTTGAGGGTGCCTCCCCCAGAGCTGGGCACTGTCAATGTGAACAACTCACCCTGGTCCTGCAGGACCAATGATCTGAGGAGAAAGACACAGCTACTACAGCAGACACTTGATCCCAAAGGGCCGTCAGGCTCTGCTAAGAAACCCGAGCACTGCTAGTTAACGTTCTCATCAAACACACCATTTTACTTCTGAATTTTGTGTAGCCTACAAGGGTTTAAAGTGGATTCTGCGGCACAATCTACTTCTTTCCGACTTTCAGGATAAAAGCCGCCCACAAACAACAAACCAGGCATTAGTGGGCCAGGCGAGCAGCTGCATGTTAAAGAAATGGGTTTTCCGAGTGTCTTATCTGGGCCAAAGACGAACCCGAAAATGGAAAAGTCGCTGGAGAAACCAAGCTTAGCCAATCTGGGTGTTTAGCTCTTAAGACTCCTCACGAGTTTTCGGCAACAGAGGCAATGAAGTCTGTTGGAGAAGAAAATGGTTGGGACACACAGCTCCTTCCAGATTACAACCTCTTTCCTGGCCAATTACCACCTTGGCCGTCACTTGTTTATTAAGCTGATGGCTTGCTACAGGAGATAGCATCACGCATTTATAATGGACCAAGATAAAGCTGCAGCATTCAGAATCACTAACCCTGTCTGTCCCTCCTCAGCCTGGCCCCACACTCTAAAGCATGTTTGAAGGTAATTCAATCGAACAGGGTTTCTAGAAAGTTTCCAACTTTCTATGGCATTGCCTCAGGGAAAGGTTCCCTGTTGTGTGTGTGTGTGTGTGTGTGTGTGTGTGTGTGTGTGTGTGTGAAAAGGCTCAGAGCCTTAAATGCATTCTGAGGAGTGTTTGTTAAGGTCTTTATTTGGACACTCTGTGGCTTTGTGCTCAGCGGCCATCCTCACATGTACTCCACTCCCCACGGCCGCAAGCAGACTTCAGCAGACATAGCAAAGCTAATGCTGAATCCTGAACAGTGAACCCTGTTCCCTATACTTCCGACCGTTTGGACCCTCCCTCATCTTCAAGGCCTAACCACCATCCAGCTCCACATCTAGATTCGTCAGCTCCCACCTGTCTGTCTCCACTCTCGGCTTCCCCATATCCAGTTTCCTTCTACAGACCATCGTCGGACGACCACCAGAATCTCCAAGACAACGTCTCAAGGATGTAACACTTGTTATTCTAAGGAAAAAACCAGTTTCTCTTGAGTTCTGCTGTCTTAAAATGAATTGGAGAAAGGCAAGATCGGGAGAGAACATGAGATTGGTGAGCGGGACATTATGCAGTTTAGCTGCAAAACCGTGTCCTGGACTAAGGTGGTGGACAGAAGAGGTGGTGAGAAGGAAACCTATTTTTAGAGAAACACAGTAAATAGTTTGGCTGCAGTGCCCATCAGAGTGCCCACACCATGGCAGGGTTTTCATAAGAATTTTCCCAGTAAGTAAATGTAAAAATGGATGATTAAATTACGTTACCCTGCCATGGAAGGCAGTGGACTGAGACTTGGCTGTTAAGCTGAGTTTTTGAAGAGAATGCCCGGGGTGAAGGGAGAGGAGATAATACCATCCATTGAGACAAGCAAGGCTGAGGGGAAACAATTCAAGAGGGGAGGAGAAGCAAGGTCAGGAAGGTGCACAGTAAAACTTTTCAGATGCTATTGCTGTGGCCCACTCATGACGTGGCTGGCTTGTCTGTGCCGGGACAAGTGTGCCACTTTGGAAACGTGACGTCGGGCACATGTGGGCACACGAGCATGGGAGAGAGCCAGAAGGTTAAAAGCCCTGTGGCCTGGGAGCAGTGGCACTTAACTTTTCTTAGCAGGGCTCCACTTGGTTTCTAATCGTCGCGTACGAGGTCTGACAAGGAAGTTCGCAGCAGTGCTCCTAACCTTTGTTGATAGCAGAGGGATTATTCATTATGGGTTTGTACCAACTGGACAAACCGTGAACCAAGTTGACTATTTGGAAGTGCTGAGAAGGCTGCATGAAAAAGTTAGACGACCTGAACTTTTTGCCAACAATTCATGGCTCTTGCATCACGACAATGCACCAGCTCACACAGCACTGTCTGAGAGGGAGTTTTTAGCCAGTAAACAAATAACTGTATTGGAACACCCTCCCTACTCACCTGATCTGGCCCCCAATGACTTCTTTCTTTACCGAAAGATAAAGGAAATATTGAAAGGAAGACATTTTGTTGACATTCAGGACATCAAGGGTAATATAACAACATCTCTGATGGCCATTCCAGAAAAAGAGTTCCCAAATGGCTTTGAAGGGTGGACTAGGTGCTGGCATCGGTGCAGAGCTTCCCAAGGGGAGTACTTTGAAGGTGACCATAGTGATATTCAGCAATGAGGTATGTGGCACTTTTTCTAGGATGAGTTCATGAACTTAATTGTCTGACCTCGTATGTGACAACAGCCACTGCTGGCAAATAATAATGGTGGCTACTCATCAATGCAGACTTCCATATTCCAAGTACATCATTAATTCATTGATAAACACCTGTGGAGTCTCTCTAATAACCCTGTTCTGCATGCAAGAGACAAAATTGTCTGCACTTATGGAGCTTACAGTTTGTGTGTGTGTGTGTGTGTGTGTGTGAGAGAGAGAGAGAGAGAGAGAGAGAGAGAGAGAGAGAGAGAGAGACAACACAATTACTAACATGTTACGTAATGCTAAATGCTACAAAAAGCAAGGATGGGGAATGAATAATGTAAGGAATAGAATTTTCCATAGGACAAGGCTCACAGAAAAAGTGGTAACGTTGGTATGAAGGTATAGGACCCAGAAGAAGCTGGAACAGGCTCCTCCAGGCAGAGGAAAGAGACAGTGTAAACATCTTGAAGGAGGACCCAGTCTGTAGCCAGGAAGCCACTGTGGCAGGCAGGGATGGGGCCAGCCAACAGGAAAGTAACAAGAGACCAGGTGAGAAAGTTGGCAGGGGCCATCGCTTGGTGGCCTCATGGGAAATGGCCAGGACATTGGCTTTTATTCTCAGCGAGAGGGAAGTCCTGGGGGGAGGGGAGGTTCCCTCAGTGCCAGCAGAGTTAGGCGGCTTCGTCAGGAATCTAGGCAAGAGTCGATGGGACCTGAACCAGAGTGATGTCTACAGTGGGGGAAGGAGGCCATGGCCGATATGCTGTGAAGTCCATTGGAATTCCTAGGGAAAGAGTTAGGTGCACAACATGTAAAACACATAGAGGTGACCTCAAAAGTGTGGCCTGAGCATAGATCGAATAGATCAAATCAGAGGCAATCTTATGGGAAATTCACGTGATGGCCTTTAGAGTCAACCATCGTTCCATTTGCAGTGGGTGAGTCGTGTTTTTGCCCACGGCGGTCCTTTTGGGGGATGCCCCTGCCCACTGTCTATAGCCATCCTACATCGCCATCCCCTTTCCTTTCTTCTGGAAAGATTACTCTCTGGCACATGACACAAAGTAAGCCCATTGTTTTCTCACTGAATTTGATTTTGCTAGAACCATAGGGGAAGACGGTCTTTCATCCCTTGGAGTCACAAAGTTAAGAGCCACATGGGCTTGGGGTTGCCCAGGGCCAGTTTCCTACCATCTAATGGTCCACATAAGAGTAACTAGAGGTGAGACATATGTGAAACAAATGGTCTTTTCTCGCTGAAGCTAATTAGAATCTACTTTCCCTCTTTTGCAACTGGGAATACCCTGATCCTATATGAGCTAAACCTGCGCTATCCAATATGGTAGCCGTCACCATACAAGACGACTAACTGAGCACCTTGCCTGTGGCTGGTCCCAATGGAGTGTAAGTGTAAACTACGCAATGGATTTCAAAAAATCTGTATGAAAAAAGGCAGGCAAGGTATCTCCTTCATCTGTATGTTCGATGACCTGCTGAAAGGATATAGTGAATGAAATGAAATATACTATTTAAGTAATCTTATCTGCCTCTTTTCTTTTTTCTTTTTTTAATGTGGCTACTAGAAAAACTAAAATGACACATGCAGCGTGCATGACATCCTATTAGACAGTGCCATATAAGTGACCCTTTGGGTTTTGAGAATGGCAACCCTTCCCCCCCAAGGGGAGGCTGTGGTTTCCTCCCCTTACATCTTACTATTAGGCAAACCATCTCTTGCAACACTGCGCCATCTCGCAAAGGGTGAGCAGCATATTTCAGACCAGTAGGTTGCCTGCATCGCATTTCATATTGAGCACAGGTGGCTGTGCCGTCTGCCAACTCACGAAATTGCCAAGCGATTCACCTTAAAGGGCCCCCTTAGAGCAGCAATGCATGTGGCCAGTGGCCCCAGGCCATTCCCTTTCCAGCTTTCCCTTGCCTTCCGGCCGTAGACCAGCCAGCATTGTAATCTGGCCTGTGAGCTCTCTGCCTCTGAGATGTTGGCCACACTACCTCCAGGGCTGAGCGAGCTTCGAGAGAATCAAATCCACACCAGGTACCAGGGAACGGCTCCACTGAAACCCCCAACACTATAATTACCATAAACCCTTCAGCACCACTGGCTCAGAGAGGTAAAAGAAATTAAATCAATGGGCATAGATCGAATCAGAAGCAATCTTATGGGAAATTCATGTAAATGCACAATCTTACATTAGAAATGAGTTTTAAGATTAACACCCTTCACAAATGGAAAAGTATAAAGAAGTATGTAGGAGACTATGCTATTGCAACAATAGGTCAACCCTTCTTTTTACGAGCCGCCAGCTATATTGTGTGAGGAACCCATGAAACGTACCATTCTCCATCCTTTTTTTTTTTTTACACCCTGTAATGCAAATTCTTCAACAGAATAACAAGTGATGCATGCTTGAAATTTATTTTCAAATCAAGTGCAAAATGAAACCCTTTAATTAATCTCAGAGAATTTAGCTCCTTCCTTTTCAGGTCTGTCTTTTGCACAGTTAGATGCTTAAAATAATTGCACCCGCTCGTGTGAAACTGCAGCCGTAATTCAGTAGGTTTATACTTGTGCAACCTTTTAAAAACAGGCCTGAAAACATTCATCTGTTGAACCAATTTACCAGCTTTCAATAAAGCATCTTTAAGATACTTTCTGTTACATTTATATGACATAAGCTATATTATTTTAATAATCTGTGCTTGAGATATATGGTGATGAGGGAATTATCGCTCACCTGGGGAGATGGTGTAATTAGAAAAGAGACACAGTCGGGAAATAAAAATGATTAAAAAAAAAAAAAAAAACTTGCTGAAATTAACCAGCCACTGCTCCTAGGATGCGACGATGTTGGCTTAAGTTGTTGGGGAAGCACTGGAGTGAGAAGCAGAGAAGAGGGAAACCAAGCAAACTTCTGGTGCCTGAAATAATTACAGTTTCTTACCCGTCATTTCTCAAGGCTCACGGGCAGTGAGGCTGTGCATCCAGCCAGGGCAGACAAATGAACACTTTCCCCACAGCCGGTCGAGGGGGCTGTCTGAGTTGAGCTAATGTGCTGGGGCAAGAAGATGGGAACAGGTGTAATTACACTAATGATTTATTGAATGTTTGATTAATTGGAAATTAAGTGAATGCATAGTGGCAAAATTGTCATAGCAAATCACTCAGCTGTTGGCTTAAAAGGTGTTCCATTTCCCTCCAGTAAAGCAATTATGAGCATCTTAAATCATTGGGGGGGAAAAACACTAGTATAGCATTGTCCAACATGGGGGGGGGTGACATGGTGAAAAGATCTTAACAGACCCTTGTTGGGTGGTGTTTGGAGAAAGGAATATTTTTCACAAAAGCTTTAGCTACAAAACCATATCATTTCGGAAGTTAACTCCCACCTCATTTATGAAAAGAGACAGAAAGAAAATAGATCATGGGCTCAAGGTAGCTGGGAAGATAGTGGTTTTGGCTTGTTTGCGTGTGTCTTTCTAATCATCCAGGGCCCCTGCCAGCTCACACAGTGACTTTGCAGATAACAGAAAAGGGTCCTTGAGCGAGGACCCAATACCAAGAGAACAGGGCTTGGTGGGAAAAGGTGGGTCAATCTCCGGCCCCACCTTGCCTGTTCAGTCTGGTGCCCGAGGGCAGCTTACACAAGTAAAAATTCATTGTGGCCTTTCCTACAACCCACTGGAGAGGAATTCAAAGGAGGAATAAGAAAAAGGCTTTTCTACTGGACCTAGGGTTTTGAGACAGAACCTCAGGGCCTGGGCTGCTTTTTAATCCTCAGTTTCCCTTTGCAGAGCCCCCTGTTCCATCCATTGTATAGAATTCATCCATTCTCACTGCCCTCCCCTTGGCCCCGCACTCTCCGAGTAAACGCTGCTATGAGTTACAAGTTTAATGTTTTCCATGTGGTACCTTAAGCTTGGGGGAGGAAAAGCCTGATGCAAATTGAATACATAAATAAGAATTTAATAAACTTTCTCTTTTGGTCTCCTACATCACCACTAAAGTTACAGAATCTGGAATTAAAAATGTACTTCAGAGCAGAAATGGGGGCGGGGAGAGGGGGGTGTCTCACGTGTGCCTTGCGGGTTTGCAAAGGCGCATGACTTCTGGAGAGGGCAGGTCACTTCAGTAGGCCCCAAACCTTAAAACATACATCCCCTATGACCTGTGGCTCTTCTAGGGATTAATTCTAAGAAAATATTAGACATACGCAGAGATATATAAGTAAGCATGTTCACTGCAGTGATGTTTATAACAGCAAAACAAAATCAAACAAACACGGAAAGCTCTTCAGATGTTCAAGAGCATTTTCCCAAGTATAGTTTAGAGAACACAGTTGCAAGGGCTTTTATCTTGCGATGGAGAGGAACAACAGTAATTTCCCTAAGTGATGTTTTTAACATTTAAACACCAACTCCAATATAGGAATGTGTGTTGTGTGCTACCGAGAGGGAGAAAGAAAATGCCTATTGTCTCAGCTTAATTCTCAGAGCACAAAACAGCAGGTCCCAAGTGTCAGAAGAGGGCAGTTTAGCAAAACCTGGTGTAGACCTTGTGCAAAAATCTGTTGCCGAGATCAACAGCATGTTAACAGAAGAGCATGGACGTACAATCCCAATTTTGCAAGTAGAAATCACATCTAGATAAACAATATATGTGGGCAGATGTGTGTGTGTATGAAGTATGCCTGTACGTGCGTGTAACTGGAAAGGTACCACACCAAAATAATAGTGGTTATCTCTCAGGGGAAGGATGATTAGATGTGATTGCTTTTTCTTCCTGTGCTTTCTTCTATTTTTTTCTTTGGTAAAAATAACACACACGTAATTTTTCATGTATTTTTTTCTGTGACTCTACGGGTTGTACACGCATCCTGCATTTTAGTGTAACAAAGAGGGGCACCCTGGGACACGTACATATCTATGCCAGGGTGACTGTGGTCACTCACGATTGCAGATACACGAAACAGGACAATTTCCTGTTATTCCTAAAGCATGTCAACTCTGGCCACCTGTCTTGTAAGACTGGAACTCTGCCACCCAGTCTATCCAAAAAAAAAAAAAAAAAAGCTACAATGTAGCCATTACAACAACTCAGCCAATTAAAGAAATCTCAAATGTGTAACAGTGTTGCCCTTCAAAAAGGCCAGGGCTGGCAAGACCAGAGAAGGAGAACAACTCTATTAGACCAGCGGCACACCCAGCATCTAGAAAGAGGTAAACCTGTTTTGTTCCCATGCACGGAGAGACGCAATTAACAGGGTAAGTAAGTGATACTGCCTCATTACCAGCCACCAGGCTGTCCTGTAGGGGCCGCCATCCAGAGCCGGGAGGGGCGGTTACTAATTATCCTGCCAAATTAAGCCTTGATTATTCCCCAAGAGACCCCTGTTAATTGGGCTGCTCCCTTACATAACAGTTCTGCACATTAATAATTGAGCTGCAACGACTTGATTTGCTCCTCGGAAATGTGATTTATTTTTCACTCTTTCCTTTCAAGTTGCCCCCCATCTTCAAAATTGGGCAGTGGGAGCCCAGGGAAGCTGCTGTGGCGGTGAACCAGCCAATGCTTAATTCAGCAGCTCGCTCACAACTCACAGGAGCGGCAAAAAGATACACAGCATAAATCCCACCCCAGAAAGAGTGTGTGCAGTCGGCCATCGGTGTCAAACGCCTGGTTTTTAATGAGTAAAAAGTGGTCACCGGCTGTCTAACTCTGTTTCTCCTTTATGAGACGTACTGCAGCATGGTGCTTTCTTGCTGCTGTTTTGAGCACTTTCCTAATGTCTTGAACTATATAAGCTGTTCTGAGCCCGGCTCATCTTAAACACTTCATGCCCCTAAAGCAGCGGTTTCTCCAAAGAGCCCTCATTCCCTTTCTTGGCTAATGGTGTTAGAAACCAAGATGTGGGTGCTGGGTGTGCTCATTTCTGCTGGGGTGACATTGCCTCTATTCCCTCTTGGCTGCCAGAGCAAGAAGATACAGGTGAACTAATCTACGCAACCAGGCATGTCTGTGAGTGTTTCTCTATTTACCATCTGGGTCTCCACGAAGCTCAGTACGAGTCCATACTGATGCCCGACTCCCATCCATCACAACACGGGTCACTCCGGCGTTTGTGTCTTGCTCTCTGTAACCTCCCACTGTATCAGGGACAGAACTTTGCTCAATACACTCTCTGTAACCTCACTGGAGTTGCACTCCCATCAGATGAGTGCCAACCCATTTGTTCATGTAAACGGACTTTGGACTCGTGTAGCCATGACTGGACTCATTCCACCCTGGTCATCTCACAGAAGCAGTTGCCATGAAAGCACTGCCAAGAAACCCTAAGACCACAGGGCCCTACTGCTTCCTCATTACTGACCATCAAGCTGGTTGGTGCATGCAGTTGGGGAATTAACACACACACACACACACACACACACACACACACACACTCCAAGGCTCCAGGTGAAGGTAAAAACAAAACAAACAAACAAAAAAGCATGCCATGAGGGAGGGGCATTCCAAATAAAGAATCTGGCATAACTCGGATTAGTGAGCACTGGTATTTCTTCTTAAAAACTGAAACGCAGAAACAGCTAAAAGAGCAAGAAACCGAAGGCAAAACAAACCCAAAAATGCAGCCAAGAAAAGAGGAAAGAAAGCACAAAAAGGTTGAGAAGGGAACACAACCAAATTAAATGAAGCTGCAGTTTTAGGAGAGGTTCTCAGAGACCAGATGGCAAAGGAGTGATTTATCCCTTCGCACATTTCTGCAATACTGAATGTTCCAAAATAATATATGGATTTGGGATAAATACAGAGGCAGTAGGCAGTCTCTCTCTCTCCCTCCTCTTCCTCCCACCCCCACCAACCCCACCATCCGCCTTGGCTCCAGCTAGGTGGACGGGAAAGCGGCCATATTACAAGCGGTCTGGTGTGTCTGCCTCCAACAACTTCCAGACCCAAGAGGGCTGTAGAATACCGAGGCAGCTGCAAGGGCCTCGGGGTTGGTGCTCAGCCTGCCGTGATTAGGGGAGACCTGAACCCAGCTAAGCGTGTGGGCAGAGATGGTGAGCAACAGCCTCGGCTACGTTGGTCTAGGCCTGGCCGGAGGGTCGTCTCTTAACCCCCAGCCATTGGCTTTATAAGTGGATCTGAATTTCCGTGTCCGAGAGGCAGCATTGTACTGCAGTGTGGAGCGTGGACTGACTACCTGGGCTCCCGTCTCCCACTTATTAGCTGTAAACTTTGAGCAGGTTTCTAACTTCCAGGTGATTCCATTGCCTGACACGCAACATGAGATGCTAATAATAATACCTGTCCCGTTGGGTTCGTAGGAAGGTTAAATGAATTAAGAATTTTTAAAAGAAAGGGTAGTACCTGGCATTACAGGTTCCCTCAACGTGAAGGAACTTGGCAAGGAGAAGGGTGCAGATGTGAGGGGATGGGCTGGAAGTCAGAGGAGAAAGCCGGACAAACAGAGAGGGTTCAAGTCAAAGGTGGGCAATGGAGCCTCGAAAGGTTCCCTGGGCTGGAGGGGGAAGCAGAGCTTCTTTTACATGAGACAGCTGTAACCTGTCGTAGCCTCGGGTATGACAAAGCCTTATTAGGGCACCAGTCTTGTCAACGGAGGGAGGTGACAGAGATCAGTTAAGAGCTTGGACTTGGCATTGGACGGGCGTGGATGTGGTTGCCAGGCCTTGCCCTTTGGTCTGTTTCAGTGGCATTTTATTACCTCTAAAATGGGATTAAGTATACTGTCTGCTTTGGTCTCCAAGAGAGATCTCTATCTTCATGTTCACTGCAGCATTATTCACAAGAGCCAAGATACAGAACAACCTAAGTGTCCCTCGTTAGATGAAGGATAAAGAAGATATGAGATGATATATATTATACATATATGAAATATAATTATATATTATATACAGGTTCACGGAATGTTTTTCAGTCATGAGACAGAAGGGAATTCTGCTATTTACAACTTGGATAAAATCTGAGAGCGTTATGCTAAGCAAACAAGTCACGCAGAGAAAGACGCAGACAGTAGGCTATCACTTACGTGTGGAAGCTAAAAAAGCTAAACTCAGAAAACAGAGTCGATGGTGGGAACAGGTATCCTCTGGTGTAGGAAGGGGGATGCAGAGCTACTGGTCAAAAGGTACAAAGTTCCAGTGATAAAATTAACAATTTGGGGGATAAAATGTACAGCATGGTGATCATAGCTAATAACACTGTATTACATATACTTGGAAGTTACTGAGAGAGTAAATCTTAAATGTTCTCCCCACAAAGAAAATGGTAATTATGTGGCAGAATGAAGGTGTCAGCTAATGCTAGGGTGGTGATCATTTTGCAACATATAAATGTATGAAAACAACACGCCGGACACTTTAAAGTTACACAATGTTATATGCCAATTATATTGCAAGAAAATATTTTAAAATAATAGCATCTGCCTGTACACCAGTGCTCATGGCTGCATTTTTCACAATAGCCAAAAGGTGGCAGGAACTCAAGTGCCCATGACTGGTAAATAAATCAACACAACGTGCCATATACATACAAGGAGGTATTATTCAGCCTTAAAAAGGAAGGAAATTGCTGATGCGTTAAAACATGGATGAACCCTCAAGACATTATGCTACGTCCCCAAATCTGTCACAAAAAGTTATTTATTGTACGAGTCCACTTCTAAGAGGTACCATGTACTATGAGTATACTTATTATATAAGTAGCAAATCCAGAGACAGAAAGTAGAACGGCAGTTGCCAGGGTTTGGGGGAAGGGAGGAAAGGGCGTCAGTGTTTAACGGGACGAAGTTTTCATTTGGGAAGAAAACTTCTGGGAAGGATGGTGGTGATGGTTTGTCCTACAACAGGAGCGTACTTCATGCTACTGAACCAACACACTTAAAAATGGGTCACGTGGTTATGTTTTATGTTGTGTCCATGTTAGCCCAATAAAAAAATAATTTAAAAAAAAGTTAAAAGGCTCAGGGGAAAAGAAAACAGTATCTGCTGTACAGCCTTCAATAAAAGGATTATAGAGCAATTAACCCCTGCAGCCACCAGCCTAAGTATCTTAAATGTACAATGTCATTTAGTCCTCACAACAGCTCCTTGGGGCTAGGGATGGCTGTCTTCCCACTGTAGGGAGTGAGTGTCACGGAGACACATCACCCAGATGGCCCTTCACGGCAGGACTAGCTGCCCAGCTGTGGGGAGTGACGTCACCAGGCAGTCACAGCTGTCCGCTGGTTCAGGGTCCGCCTCAGCTGCAGGGAGTCTCCTTGTTAGATGTCCTGTCCTTCCCGTATCCAATGGCCGAGAGAGGTGGGGGCGGGGGGGTGTGTCAAGACACAGACATTTCTGTCCACTGTGGGAAAACTCAGAAGGGATATTCACACGGGAGCCCCCCACACTGGCTTTTCCGGGTTCACACCACAGTCCCATTTTCCCCTCTACTCAAAGCTGCTTCCTACTTCTTTCTTTCACAGGTGTGAATCCCTAATAAGCATCTTGTACCCCAGGTGACTTCCGGGCATCTGCTTCTGAAGCACCCAACCAACCGGCAACAATGATTAGGTAATCCACGGATTTGACGAGTCTAGTGGGAAAAGAGGAGATCTGGCGTGTTAAGAAACACACCTAGGGTAGGTAGGCCCCTATCCACTGCTAGGTGCAGCCTCCATTCCCAATGTTGTCACTATTCCTTTTCATTACTTATTAAGATGCTGTATAGAAAACATGGTAAATGCAGTATTGATGAAAATTTCAGTTACAAGAAGGTGACTGACTAGCTTTAGGAATCTGCTTATGGTCATTTTTTAGATAAGTCCTTGATGGCTGTGCTCATTTCTCGTTTCACAGTGAGCCTTGGGTTCATGCACGGAGAGGCAAGCCTGGGACACGGAATGATCCCATATGGGGCTCCGCTAACATCCTCCAAACAAAAGGAAAAACTTGAATGAGTCCCCAGCGCTGGCTTTGATTCCCAAACAAGTCACCTTGGGGGACATCTCCACAATTCCCAGGTACCTGACTGGTGTGTAGGACTGCTGGGGGGTGGGGGGGAAGGAGAGTTATTCCATGGGAGAGACGTGTTCAGCTTTTCTTGCCAATCACGAGAGAGACAAGAGACCCTAAAAACATTTGCCACAGCTAGTTCACTTCACATACCAGAGCAAATTATGTTTTGACTCAGTAACTCAGGACAATTTGTACCTGTCCACCAACTTCCCACTGCCGTTGAGCCCAAATAGAAACCTTGTAGCAGGACAGTTATTCTTAGTGTCAGGACTACTCATTTGACACTTATATACAGCTAAGTATCATGAGTTTTTCTTAACCGTCCCTGTAAATGTTCATATCTTTAAGCTTCCTTTTTCCAACTTGATTGTAAACTCCTTCAGGGCAAAGGCTCGTCTGAGGTTCATTTTATATCCCAGAGCATCAACCCAACACACTGTCCATAATTAGAGTCGGGGCAGAGGCTGAGTGACAGGTAAGTGAGTGCCAATGACAACGCTCTCCCCATTGTCTAGTTTAAAGAGCCCATGTGTCTGTTATGACATATCGCTCGCTTGGTGTTTGTTCCCAGAGTGCCTGACCAGTTAGCACGGACAGGCCCTCGACACATTATGTAACGCGCTGAAATCAACTCTGTTAGTATTGCCAAGTGTCTTGACTTTTACAGCCAGGCTTCTCTTGCAAAGACAAGCAGCATAGTCTTGGCTCTCTGAGAAGTCTTTGCTTCTGCGTAGAAAAATCCTCACACATCATAACCATTATTGAGAATCTTATTTTTGCCACCGATCCTTACAGCAATTTTAAAAGAAGTAATAGAGAGAGGAGAATAGCCTTGGGGGGAGGCGGAGGAGGGCCCGGATATAATGAACTTGGGAAGAGGGCAAGGCCGAGGTCCACCTGAACGGTGGTTGGTATTCTGTCTGGCAACTGATAAAATGTTTTAAAAATGGACACGACAGGGGTGCCTGCGTGTGCTTTGGAAATGGGCTGAAGAGGCTGTTAGCCGTGGTGATGATAAGTGTCTGCTCATTGTCATTGCCAGTCACCTGCCCATCCGAATCCAAAAATAACAATAGAAGTGTCCCTTTTCGAGGACGGAGTCTGTGCCAAGAACTATGCCACACTCTCTACCTTTCATCTCATTTAATTTTCACAATCATCACCCCGTGTTCTAAAGTCTACATACAGTATAGATGCATGCCTTAGGCCTCCTTTATGGGTAAGGGGTAGGGGGGAAATGTCGGAAAGATACCCAAAGTCCCCCAAGGTCACATAACCTAGAAAGTGGCAGAGCTGGAATTCAGTATCACGGTACGAGATCCACATTTTTCACCATTGCATAAAGCTGGGAAAGTCAAGTCCTGTGGGAGGACAACGCGGCAGAACAGAGATGTGGGATTTGAGAATGCTGGAGGGCAGCAGGCGGGAGATGCTGAAAATAGCATACAATAATGTGATTCCAACCCAAAAGGGGTGGGACCACCACGTCTGCATTGGTGAGTCACAGATGGAGAAGTGGCATGTTAGACCCTAGGGGCCCCCAGCAAATATTAATTGATGATGATTTCAGAGGAGCAAACAAAAATGGGAAGAGACAAAAGAAAGAGTTAAGTGCGTGTGGGGAAAGGTGGGGACCAGCCAGGGGAAGAGATCCTGACGGAACTGATTTGGGTTACGGCTGCCACAAAAGGACTTCAGAGGAAACCTCTCGCTGAAGCATCTCAAGGTATTTTTGCAGCTGAAGCATCCATTCTGCTCTCACCGAAAAAAAAAAAAATTGCATGTGAGGATTAACACAGGTTTTCCCACCTTCTTGTAAATCTTAGCCAATGAACTGGCGCCTTCGATGTACAAACAGATTACCCCCTCACCCTTTGTTTAGGGCCTCATGCTGTGTTCTTTTACGTAATGATATTCAGATGAGCCCATTGTCAAATTGGAGCATGAGGGAAAATAAAATTTTAAGTGACTTGGAAGAAATTTAAGTAGATTTCTGGCTTCCAGCTCCTAATTCATGAGTAACAAAATGTATATTTTATGACCTCCAACGATCTGAACTAACTCCAAATTCACAGACCGTGTGCTGTGGGACAAGAGACAATTCTAGTTAGTTCAATTACTGAGGAAGATGGTCAATGAGGACATAATTATTGAGCACCTTCCCTGGGCCAACAGATACTCTGGTTGATCCCTTAATAGAAATAGAACAGATATGAATAATAGACGTTTGGTCTTTGGGCCACATCCTACACTTGATTAGAATTACTTATCTGGTATCGATCTGGCTCCTCCTGGAATGGGCTGAGGGTGGGTCACATGGGGAAATCTTCCAATACCAAGGTTGGGTCTTCTATTTGACATCTGCTGATTTCGTTTGTCTAGCATCCATTTCCCTCCTTGCTGTTGACCATACTCT
Organism: Rhinolophus sinicus; assembly: GCF_036562045.2. Classification (NCBI taxonomy): domain Eukaryota; kingdom Metazoa; phylum Chordata; class Mammalia; order Chiroptera; family Rhinolophidae; genus Rhinolophus; species Rhinolophus sinicus. The sequence goes on from NC_133767.1 coordinate 11,073,494, forward strand.
CTCTGTTGACTTAGGGAAAGCTCATCCCGAACGTCATTTAAGATGGTTCTCCCCTGTTCCTTTAGCTCTAAGGTGAGCAAATGACCTTGGCTTTGTGCTTCAACATAGTCTAGCTATCCATCAAGGGTAAATATTTGACCTCAGTTGGTCCAATGCATATGTGTCAGGTGGCTACAGAGAGGACAGTGGATTTACAATAAGGAGATGTTAGATTCTGGACAACACTGAGTTTCGGGATCTCTCTCTTCCTGCAATTAGTACCACCCCTGGACTTCTCATAGGAACCAGTGTATTCCCTTTTACACGTAAGCTAGTTTGAGTTGGCTTTCTGTCACTTGCACCCCAAGGACTCCTGATTGCTAGAATGTTTAATATGAATTTCTCCGGCAAGTGCAATGAGCAAGGTCAGGGTCATGTACAGAATGGGTGGAAAGGGACCCAAGATGTAGCAAAATTAAGGACCTGGTACGCGGCTGCAGCTACTGCTGTAGTAACCGTGACATCACCACTAAAATGGTAGCCTGATTTCTCTAGTCAATGCCTAAATATCTTTATGAATTATAAATGGAATTAAATATTTATTTTTAATTACAGTGAATTAAAAATGTAGATATTCTATACATTTTTCCACATATATCACGTACGTGTGTGTGTGTGTGTGTGTCCCATTACCTGGTGGAAACTCTGAAGGGACAGGAAACGCGTCTCTTGCATTGGCCAAGCACTAGTTTGAAATGCCTAAGCTTTTCTTTATGGAAGTTTTTAGATGCAGTCACTTTTGATTTAGTACAGGATTATAATCAACTAGAGGCTACAGGCATTTTTAGCTGTTGGAGTTTATTTTGGGAGTTTTGCAAGACAGCAATCTCTATTTCTTAAACATGTGCTTTAGTAAGACAAAATACTACTTCTCAGTAGAGCACACCCTTAAAGAAAATCAATGTAAATGTTATTCCACTTCTCACCTCTTTTCCCCTATAAAACTAAACACTCGAAAACATGGGCACAGCAAACTCCATTTCTAAAGATTTTGTAAGTTAAACAACCCAAGGAAGTTACATAAAACAAAAAAAAATCCCTTTGAGATACAAAAGTATTCATATCTGAACAAGACTGAACAGATCACAGAAGGGAGTACAGAACAATATTTGATGAAGAGACGTAATTATCATTTATGAATGAGGAAGCTCAATGTTTTCCTAAATTACTCAAATTAAACCTCAAATAAATATTTGAAGTTCTCCAGCTTTTCAGCTACAATGAAAAATTGAATCTCATTACCTTTGGATTTACATCAACTCTAATTTCAAAGATTATAGTTATTTTCAGAAAGGCTGAAAAAGCATTTTTCACTAGGAAGAAAACGAATTGTAGTTTCAGTTTAATACAATACTCATTGCACATTACAAAGAAAGTGCCATTCTAAAACGTTCTTCCTGAGAAAAAGTGATGGCTATTTCACTTAGTTCAGAGATAAAAATGGATAATGTAAATATTAGTCGTTTAATGAAATTATCATTATGTGTATATATAATAATAGCACCTGCAGATATCGCATACCTCTCTTTTAGCTGAACTATGATATAAACTAGAGGCTATTATTCAGTTTACAAAATAACTCTCCACTCTACAAAAATAGTCAAAATAGAACTTCATATAGTAATGAGTTCCCCAGTGTACTCTACCTGTAATTTAAGTCAATTTTCACAGTTTTCTAGATACAACAATTGCCTCAAGCAAGGTAAACTTCTTTGTCAGTTTATGTGCACAACACAGTCAACAATCAGATCGCTATGGGTAAGTCTGGATGTGATTAGTCATCGGGTCTCCATTTGCATAACCTCCGATCTCCTCCCAAAGGTTCACAGCCCTCTGGAGACGTTCACCCTAAAACCACCTTAGACGTCAGGCAGGGAAACAAGTACAGACAAAGAAAAAACAAAACACAACATCACAACAAAGACATAAAATACATGCCACTTATCTTTGCTACAAGATATAGAGAGAAGAGCCACAACTATTGAACTATATTTCCCAAAGTAAGTGACAGTCATTCATGTATTTAACAAATACGTATTGAGCATTAGCTGTACGACAGACATGATGCCAGGCTTTTATCAGGATATTCTCCCTGAAGAGAAGGGAAAAAATAGAAGATTCCAAGGGGAAATATATCTAGAGTGCACGTCGTTCTATATACTACTGTGGGAGATTCGTAACAGGTGTGTTCATCTCAAGGTTCTGAGAAATCTCACAGTAAAGAAACTTACATAACCCAACAGTTACAAACACATTTAATTGTGCCACTCTACTTTTTCCTTTTTAATAACACTCATTAATATCCACGGTGACAAGGGTTTTCTAAATTATCATTCATCTAAAAGTTGTATTATCCCCTCCACGCTCATCAAAAGCCTGTCTGATCTAATACGAAGCATTTTCATCTTTGGGAATGTCTAGTCGATTCTGCTTTTTTTCTCTCCGCCTAATACTTCTACTTGTAGCCAGCTCTGTGCTGTGTTTTGATCTGGGTGGCACAGAAGCCCCCAACTCCTGGCAACCACTCTTCCATCCTGCCCTTGAGGAATGCCTTCTTTCCTTCCTGCCTTGTGGATCCAAGGCTCTAGGGGCGGGGACACAGACCAAGTCTGTCCAATAAGTGCCTTCGACCGCAGTGACTGACACAGGGGAAAGCCCATGCCACAAATCGGTCAAACGAGAGGCACGTCTAGAACTTCATGTTATGACTGTTACCGATGTGGTTGCTGCTCCCACAGGACGGAATCTGTGGCTCCCTGTGGCCGTCTCGCTACGATGTGGGCAGACAGGTGACTACAAAGCCAACAGAGATGGCAGCCGAGGCAAGGAAAAGGCACGAGACTCTGCGAGTTACTCTGTCTCAGTAAAGACGCCCTGGATGAACCAAACGTCCAAGGGAACAACTTTAAAGGAATGTAACTAAACCATTTTGGAATTTCCTTGGGCCTGTTCAAAATTAATTTTTCATGTGCTGAGAGAGGCCAGTCACCTCCTCCCCCCTTAAAGGAACTTGGATGAGAACTGTGGATCTAATCTACATAACGAAGCGGTGCCACCTCCACATGGTACATAATCTTACATTTTTTTTGTCGAGATAAATAGGACAGAAATTTGATTCACTTCCTGGCCTCTGCTCTCATTTAACAGACACTGGAGAATGTGTAATAGAATTATTGGCAATATAATAGCAGCCAGGCCACAAAAGGATTATTTCATAGGGGCAAAAAAACGTAACAGGCAGTAGGTGCATCTCTCTGACAATTTTTCTGGGGGCACATCTCCCTTCTGACCACAGCAAGGGAAGGTTGCCAGCTTTTAAAGACACTTCTGATGGCACTGGGTCCCCTTGGACAATCAAGAATAATCTGTGCATCGCAAGGTCCTGTTTTCCATGTAAAGTGACATATTGCAAGGTGAGGAGGACATTGGGGGTGGGACACTGTTCTCCTGCCACAGTCATTTCACATTTGTGTACTGAGGTTACCTGGGGTGGTGGGGACACACATTCCTAAGGTTGACGCAAGGATGATGGGAAATGTATAATGCCCAGAATGTGGTACCTGCTAAACAGCAGCTACTTACAATAGGTTTCCCCAAACTTGGATGGCAGCCACTCACACACACAATGGATATGGATGCCAGATGTACCAGGGACGTAGAATTAATAGGTCTTGAGAGTGACAAGTTGGGAATGGAGGAAAAGGGAAGGTAGACAGGGAGACTGGAGTGCAGTGTGACAGCCCAATGAGCATTCTTAAGAAATCTGCCACATTTATTACGGGCAGAAAGCTCTCCCCTCCTCTCCTTTCCCACCCCCAGCACATGCATATCCAGTTGTTCTGGGAACCATGGGAATAATTTCATAGCGACGAGAAGTCTTCTTCTGATAGGAATGGCATCTAGCTCCTACATAGCTGACGGAAGGCTCTTTGATACTTAAGACCTGGTTAGGCGATTTCCATCCAGAACTCACCTAAGAGCTGGTTAGACGATTTCCATCCAGAACTGACCTAAGAGCTGGTTAGGCGGTTTCCATCCAGAACTCACCTAAGAGCTGGTTAGGCGATTTCCATCCAGAACTCACCTAAGAGCTGGTTAGGCGGTTTCCATCCAGAACTCACCTAAGAGCTGGTTAGGAGATTTCCATCCAGAACTCACCTAAGAGCTGGTTAGGAGATTTCCATCCAGAACTGACCTAAGAGCTGGTTAGGAGATTTCCATCCAGAACTCACCTAAGAGCTGGTTAGGCGATTTCCATCCAGAACTGACCTAAGAGCTGGTTAGGCGATTTCCATCCAGAACTCACCTAAGAGCTGGTTAGGAGATTTCCATCCAGAACTCACCTAAGAGCTGGTTAGGAGATTTCCATCCAGAACTCACCTAAGAGCTGGTTAGGCGATTTCCATCCAGAACTGACCTAAGAGCTGGTTAGGCGATTTCCATCCAGAACTCACCTAAGAGCTGGTTAGGAGATTTCCATACAGAACTCACCTAAGAGCTGGTTAGGAGATTTCCATCCAGAACTGACCTAAGAGCTGGTTAGGCGATTTCCATCCAGAACTCACCTAAGAGCTGGTTAGGAGATTTCCATCCAGAACTCACCTAAGAGCTGGTTAGGCGATTTCCATCCAGAACTGACCTAAGAGCTGGTTAGGCGGTTTCCATCCAGAACTCACCTAAGAGCTGGTTAGGAGATTTCCATCCAGAACTCACCTAAGAGCTGGTTAGGAGATTTCCATCCAGAACTCACCTAAGAGCTGGTTAGGCGATTTCCATCCAGAACTGACCTAAGAGCTGGTTAGGCGACTTCCATCCAGAACTCACCTAAGAGCTGGTTAGGCGACTTCCATCCAGAACTCACCTAAGAGCTGGTTAGGCGATTTCCATCCAGAACTCACCTAAGAGCTGGTTAGGCGATTTCCATCCAGAACTCACCTAAGAGCTGGTTAGGCGATTTCCATCCAGAACTCACCTAAGAGCTGGTTAGGAGATTTCCATCCAGAACTCACCTAAGAGCTGGTTAGGCGATTTCCATCCAGAACTCACCTAAGAGCTGGTTAGGCGATTTCCATCCAGAACTCACCTAAGAGCTGGTTAGGCGATTTCCATCCAGAACTCACCTAAGAGCTGGTTAGGAGATTTCCATCCAGAACTCACCTAAGAGCTGGTTAGGCGATTTCCATCCAGAACTCACCTAAGAGCTGGTTAGGCGACTTCCATCCAGAACTCACCTAAGAGCTGGTTAGGCGATTTCCATCCAGAACTCTATAATGCCCTTTTAGTCTCCCTAACATACATCGAGGCAAGGTGACATCTTCATGTTAACAACGAGAACACACATGATGTATAACACGAATAACAAAATGAATGGATGCTGCGTGAGCCGGGTCTCCTTGCGACCCGACAAAAAGGAAAACATTTCGCTTCATGATTCCCCAACCAACCTCATCACAGGTTGACAGATTTCGCCAGAGGTGAAAATGAAAACCCAACCTTGCCAATTCCGCTGATCATGTTTCCGAGCCCAAACCGGGAGGAATGTAGTCATGTGAATTTACAGGCAGGGAAAGGATGGTCTGAAAACAGTGCATTTCTAGGCTCACGATAAAGTCAAGAAAAACAAACTTGAAATAGCTTGGGGTTGGAAACATCTTTTTTGGTTCAACCCATTTCTTGCCAGAGGATAAGTGGTTAAAAATGGAGGTTCATTGTAACCAACCAACCAACTAAACTCTGCCTATATTTGTACACCTGAAATCTATGTAATTTTACTAACAATTGTCACCCCAATAAATTTAATAAAAAGGAAAAAAAAACAAAAACAAAAAAAACTCTGCCTGGTCTTGCTTAATGAGGAGGCATCAAATTATCTTAGTATCTAACGATTCTAGTTTTGGAATGATGATTTTTGAGATTTGCTCTGTCTTTTGTTTATACGCCATTTCCCAAACAAATGGGTTGACTTTCTTTTCTGTCTTCAATGTTAAAACTATCTTAGGCAATATCATTCTATATTCTAAATCTCTCTAATGTTTTTCATATGTGTGTGTGATGGTTTTCATATCAACTTAGGTCAACAAAACAGATTTGTGAATTATCTTCTGTAGAAAGGTATACTGAACGGGTAATGTTACCACTCCACGTACCCTTAAAAGTATGCCTAATATCATTATTTCTCTACACCCCAGAAATCTAAGCAAACAAAATATGAAATATCTCCTTGCCGCGTAATACTATTTAAAGTAAACTGCTGATGAATTACTCATGTCTCAAGCCATGGATAATATAACATGTACTGAAATCTTTATAAGCTAGAGGCTCAAATCTAAGAACCCCTTCGAAAGTATGTGTATTTCAGTCATGGATAATTCCCTACAGGGGGAAAAAAAAAAAGATATTAATAAATAAATAAATAAAGCAAGCTTTGTTTTCAAAAGATCACCCAGAGAAGATTAACTTGTTTACCATCAATACCCAAAACTAATTTTCTATCAGCCTGCCCAGATGCTCCGGGGACCCGTCAACCCTTACACCTCAGCGCTGCCAATGCTCAGTTGACAAACACAGGCACGCGCTCAAAAGCACAACACAAGAAGAAACAGCACAGGGAGACTAATCGCTTTGCACAAGATGAAGCTGACTGCCCTGGCTCAGGGGTGCTGTACCGTGAGTTCCTCCCTCGAGGAATACGGAGACAGAAAACAGCTGGGCTGTCTGTTTATTTCCACGTTGGGGGAGTTGCAGCGAGGAACCAAACAGAACATGAATGATGGACATGTCACCAAAGGACTTCCAGAGAGTTTTCATGACAACTGTCCCCAGCGAATGGATCTACATTCAGGAAGATATCAACCGCAGAAACCCTTTGATATCATTTATACGGCACGTTGCCATGGACAGGCTGGGGCACGTTTCATGAAAGACACGTCCCTAATAAGCATCTCTTACGTAATAGTAAAATTATTTTTTGTGTTAAATAAAATAATTTAACAGTGCATTTCTAGGCTCGTGATAAAGTCAAGAAAAACAAACTTGAAATATCTTGGGGTTGGAAATATCTTTTTTCAGCATGAGTATCCATTTCAATGTATACAAGGGAGTCACCATTGAAAAAGTTGATGTTTTTTTTTCTTTTTGTAAAACAAAGAATTATCCGTTACCTACCTCTGATAAATCTAGATTTTCATTATAATAAGTGTAGAGGAAAACATGAGAAACGTCTTCCTTATATTTCATGATCTCACATAAGTCATACACATGTACAACAACAGGAGAACAATTCAAGCCAGAGACCCTATCACCAGTTTCTATAAAAACTCCAGCCATCAGCAACCATGGAGGCTGAGTCTGAGGTCTCTCAGCTCTCTAACGAGCATCTGTAAATGAAATGGCTGGGTGGATGGTGATAAAGGCGTGGCCTCTGGAAGACCTGGGTTTCAGTCCCAGAGTCCCCACAACTCATGTTCGGAAGTTACCTGGAGAAAACGATCACCCCCGCTGCTATGGCCACGGGATTTGAATGAAATAATGCAGGGAGACTGCATAGCACAGAGCATGGCATATACCATGTTTCCCCGAAAATAGGACCTAGCCGGACAATCAGCTCTAATGTGTCTTTAGAGCAAACATTAATATAAGACCCGCTCTTATTTTATTATAAGACCGGGTCTTACATAATATAAGACTGCGTATAAAATATAATATAATAATACAATACCAGGTCTTATATTAATTTTTGCTCCAAAAGACACATTAGAGCTGACCGTCCAGCTAGGTCTTATTTTCGGAGAAACACGGTAGCATGCTTGCAGAGAATATTTCTTCTAATATGTGGCATCTTCCATTTCTAAAGCTTATATGCAGGAGGCCCATTCGATAACTGGTAGGTGTTTACTGAGTCCCAGTTCCTTCTGTTCTTTGTGTGTACACATTTCCCAGACACCCCTGCAGCTAGGTTGGGCCCGTGTGATTTGCTCTGGCCCCCAGGCAGTGAGTGGGAGTGTCATGTGACAAATCTGGGCTGACACATAAAGAGCCGGTGTGAGTGCTCCATGCTCTCTCCTTCCCTGTTACTCCAACCTTGCAAAAACACATAAGACATAAGCATAGCTCTGCAAGATGGAAGCACCCCAATCCTGGCATTTTCCCCGGGATGCTAACTGCCTTGGGGAGCTGCAGTATCTGTCGTGGCTTCGGGTGGCAAGAATGAAGCTTGCAAGTGATAAGCCATCGAGATAGCAGGGTATGTTTGTCACTGTAGCACAGACTAGCCTATCCTGATAAAGTGAGGTTATCCCCTGAATTTAAACCAGGAATTCAGAGGAATGTCAATTCTAATGTGGGTTGGTTTCTCTGAATGCCGCAAGTCACACAAATGTCTGTCTTCTAGACATGATTCTTTCAGGAACTTGATATCTGCTATTCTTCTATGTTAATGCTGCAGAAATGTGTGAAATGAGTTTAGCAAAGTTTCTCCATGACATTTTGTTACATTTAAGTTTATATGTGAATATTTTAAAGCCATAGCATCGGCACACACACACACACACACACACACACACACACACTAAATCGGGTACATAAAATTATTCAATCAAAAGCATTTCTTGGAAGGTTGTTTATCATTTCATGGGCACCCCAAACACAGGAGAGTAGCAGCAGTCAGGAGCATGTTTAGAAAGAACATGAAATCTGCATTACCAACAATTTCCATGGGTCTCTGGATGTGTGAAAGGGGGGAGACAGAAGGAATGATGGAGGAAATTAGGGGTGGGGCTGGGACAAGGAGTTGCTGCTTAGGGACAAAACCCAGGAAGCTCCTACTTCCGTTTTAGTTTCCTTAGAATTTAACAAGAAAACGCCAGCCTTCAGCCTTCCTGTCTCAAAGTGGCAAGGAGAGACCGTTGTGCTCTTTAGGGGACGCTCTATCCAGTCCTGTTGTGTCACTCCCTTTGAAGACTGCACTCACCCCTTTAGGAACTGGAAATGTTCCCAAGATGTCTATAATTTCACGGATGGGAAAACACCAATTTCACAGAACTTAAATGACAAAACCATGTAGTGCTTAAATTATGCAAAAAGAAGCTTCGTCCTGTATAAGTGAGGCCTGGCGTGGGGTCCTCGGCTATGCTCTCATCTTTATGACACCGGGTGCCCCACAGGGCTTCCGGAAGTGCCCGCAGAGGGAAAGGGGAGAGAGAAGGGTCAGGTGGGTCGAGGTGATTCTGTGAAGTTTCCAATCGGAAAGAAGCCGTCGGAAAGCTGTGAAAGCCCCTCAGCACTACTGAGTCTGGTTTGAGACCCACTCAAGTGACCAGGACCTGGCTGCTGAAAGGGCAGGTGTGGGATGGGTGCAAAGCAGCCAGATTTATTGAAGGGATGTGTTCCTCACACCCTCTCCATTTATTGCAAGGAGGATGTGACCACCCCCTGCTGTTGCTGCGGGATTTAAATGAAATCATGCAGGTCCAGTGCGTAGCCCAGGGTTTGCCACGGGATACATTTCCAAAGCGTATTTTTATTGAGAAGTGACATCTCCTATTTTTCAAAAACCAGAGTGAACCTATTTTTCCCAAGCTGGAATCAACCTAAGTGTATAAAAAAAGAGGAATAGTTTTGTTTTGTTTTTTTAAACAACAACTAGGAAATATTCAAAGAATGGAAGAAGATGCAAAGCCATTGAAAATGGTGGTTTTAAGAAAAAAAAATTTAATTGAGTCAGAGATGCTTTTGTGATGTAATGCAAACAAAACAATGCATGAATGTTTGTTAAAATTATAAGTGGTTAGGGGCAAAAACAGATAAAGAAAAGCACCCAATTGCTAAAGCTGAAATTCCTGTGTGCTAAGACCAGCTTCCTCTTTTTGCAGTTTTCTACATTTTTAAGTGTTCTGCAATGAGCCTGTGTTACTTTTGTAGAATTGGAAATGACGTTTGGGCTTGATTTAGTTTATCAGTACTGAATTAAGACCATTTACTGCCGATGTAATGATTCACACCACCTCCTTGCTTTTCTGTTGGTTAATAAGAGGTGTAGGAATAAAGAAAGTGCATGGAACACAAAAGGAGACAGTCCAGATCTCCTTAGAATTCCTTCCTGTATAGGAAACAGCCTGAGTGGAGAAGATAAATGACAAGGGGGCAACGTTTGAATCTCACCTGTAATTTTTTCATCATCATGCAACCGTAGGCAATCGGCCCAGTGTTTCTGAGACTGAGCTTTCCTCACCTGTAACATGGTACAGGACCCACCAGCCCCCTAGGTTAATTTGAAGATTACCCTAACTGCAAACAGAAAATGTATAAAGTGGGCCGGGTACTCGTATGTACTGAGAACACACAGGCTCCCCTCGCCTGAAGCTGTTCTCACTCTAAGGACAAGGGAAGCAAGTCAAGGAGAAATTACGCGTTCAGGAAATTTTCTTTTCCTGCAGCCTCCCGTGTGTCAATTACTTTGCTGACCAGTTAATGGTAATTCATTGCAGGGGGCTTGGCCATCATGCACAAACTGAAGTCCATCTTTAATTTCTTCCTCTAGGGTTCCAGATCAACGTCCAGGACATTGCTAAGGAAGCCCGCCTGCCATCTTGATGACTGGCCCCGAATCGCACCCACAGAGTCAGCTGGCTTCCTTCTCAAGGACAGAGAGGATTCCAGCCACAGAAGTAATTGATAGCCCCATGCCTCCTTCCACTGCAGCAATTTCTAAGCTGGCACAAGCTGATCACGTCTGCAAGACTGAAGTTCAATGAGGTTTGCCGTGGCCAGCGATTGCATCTTGATAGTCTCTCTCCTTTGATACTTCAACCGGGGGGAGAGGATGGACACATCTGCCCTCCATGGCTGCTCGGGAAAATTACAAAATCAAAAACTATAGGAAAGCATACCTGTCTTGCTTTTTAGCTAATTACTGAAATAGCGGCCAGCACGTGGGAGCTTTTTCTTTATCGTGTACTGCCATCTTCTGGCCACGTTAGCGTCTGCAACCAGCAACCCCCAGTTACCTGCCTAAGAAGACTGAATGAATATACGGGTGAGTTTAAAAATCAAATCTTGAAGTTGAACTCTGACAGCCCCGACGACCCTAAGAAAATTCAGTCATCGTCTCTGTGCTTACACGTGTGGCGCACATACAAGAGAAATGCTAACAGAAGTTGAAAGGGCCCCCAATGAGCCAGTAATAAATGGGTGCCATCCATTATCTCCCCCAAACTGTAACCAGGATACTTCACCTGGAGAAAAGAAGGGGGCAGGTCTGAAAAGGCTCCTGCTACACGACAGATGCTTTCACCTATGTTACCTCATTTCACTCTTTCGACCATTTCCTATAAGGGAAAGTGTAACTCCCGTTTTACTGAGGTTCAAAGTGATGAAAGCCAGGAAGAGGCCACTTGCTGTTAGCTGGTGGCGGGATGATTACAATCCAGGTGTGACTGACAGCGAAACTCAAAACACTGGTGGCACCCAGCCCGAGCCTCACCATCACTTCTGCGCCACCTGCACCGAGACCGGATCGCGCAGACCTGAAGGTTTACTGTCACCTTAGACCTGATGCGATCCTCTTGGTTTGTGCAGCTTGTGCATGCACACACACACACACACACACTCATTACGTGTGTGTACATATATATGTGTGTATACACATATACATACGTACATATGTGTATATATCTAACTCTATCTTTTCTTTCCTTCCTTCCTTCCTTCCTTCCTTCCTTCCTTCCTTCCTTCCTTCCTTTCATTTGTTAAACCACTTGAATGTAAGTTGAAGACATTTCACCCCCAAGTATCTCAGCACACATGTCCTAATGAGGACAGTCTCCTGAAAACACACAGTTCTATCATCACACTATAGAAAATAAACTTCCATTAAACATTATTATCTGATATCTAATATCTAGTGTCATATTTAAATGTCTCAATGGTCATTTAGAGACTTTCCAAAAAAATAACCTTAGCATTGTAGTTCATTTTATGCCATTTTTGTTTCTTTTGATTTAGAACAGACCCGTCCCCCCTCTTTTTGGTGGGGTTTCATAACATTTTAACGTAAGTCCTCTGGGTAACGTCTAGTGAAAAACAATGATTTGCTAGTTACCTCCTTTGTCATGAAATAAACGTTAAGTCAAAGCAGAGTCTCCAGTTTCACGTACTCCCATTCCTCTCCTAAGGCATCTCCCTATTGACTGACAGCTGTCATCAGCCACATAAGCCCTGCTGTTTAGACCAGAGCATCTGAGTGGGGGCTTGCCAACCGCATTGGGCCTGATATGACTTGTCGGCCTGTGATATTTGGCTCTTCTAGTTTTCTCTTCTTTCCTTTCGCTTCCTTTCCTTTCCATTTTTGCTTTTTTTCTTTTCTTTTTTTTTTTTAATTTTTAAAAAAAATTTATTGGGGTGACAATTGTTAGTAAAATTATATAGATTTCAGGTGTAAAATTCTGTATTACATCATCTGTAAATCCCATTGTGTGTTCAATTATGGTACATACCCTCCCTTTTTTTCTTTTGCCTTTATTTCACCTTTCTGTTTGTTTATTGAACCATTTGAAAGTTGTAGAAATTTCACCTTGAGATGCTTTCCCATGAATCTGTTACTAATAAAAAAACACTCTCCCACATCAGTGATTCTCAATCAGGGACAACTTGGTCCCCCAGGAGGCTTTTGGCCCACATTTCTGGTGACATTTTTAGGTGTCATAACCTAGGGGTAGGGGGACGCTACTGCCCTCTAGTGGGTGGAGGCCCAGGAATTGCTAAACATCCTACAGTGCCCGGGACAGCCCCCGACAACAGAATTATCTGGTCCAAAATGAAAATAATGCCAAAAGTCAGGAACCCTGTTCTAAATACCCATCAAATTATTACTAAATATATGAATGTTAAACACATTAAAATATAATAATTGATTACTACATTTCTAATTTTCCTTGTCCACAAAAGGTGACATTTTTCCAGTCTTCGTAATTCCACAAAAAGGGGCAATCAGCTGCAAAGACTGATAACAAAACCCTGTGACATAAAGAGAAGAGTGCCCCTAGTGGCCAGCTTGGGGTCCTGCAGCTGCGAGCTCCATTCTTCCTGCGCAGAAAGCTGTGTTTCAACATCTGAGAACCCAGGCCGAAGGCCCCGATTCTATTGTGCTATTTGTCGTTTTAATTACCCTCCTCCTACTGCACAAATGACACACTTTATATGCAAAAAAATATCCACACTCGAGGCACAGACATTTCACTATTTCCCAGGAAGAATCCCAGAGTTTATTCTTTGGGGGTAAAACAAACTGGATCTAGAAAACAGGTAATACGAAGCAGAGTTCTGAGTCAGGCGGAACTCTCCATCTTTGGGGGATTAGCTCAAAATTTGAAAGAATACAAAAAGGTTAGAAAAAAAATAAAAAGAAAGATATTAGCATCAAAACTTGTTGTCAGGGGCAAAATTTTCCCAAGCATAATCCTAGTGAATTACACAAAGGGCACGGTCAATGTTTGCAGGATCGATCTTCTAAATACTAATTGCTCACTTTATCTTCAGAACAACCTGGTTGAGTACCAAGGGCGGCTAATATCTCTACCTTTCATAGGTGAGAACTGAGTTACAAAGCGACAGGTTATGTTTATGATGCCAACATGATCACATAAAAACTGGACATGCAATCCATTGGGCCAAGACGCTACTTGGCAGTAAAAGTACTTGATTGCATATGTGGAGGGAAATGTCGTGATTATATGTGATTTCTGTCTCTCAGTTTTGCCTTGAACTAACGAGCTAAATGAACAACAATTCGTGATTTTAATTCTTTTCTCAGTGGACTATATTTTAGGGATGGAAAATACCTGGATGTGTCACAAACTGATCACAGAACGGCTGCTAAATCTGGTTGTACCTCTGAATCCTTCTCAACACAGTTTGCTGGCCAAAAGTTACTGATGGATAAAAGTCAGCGACCGAGATAAGAAGTAACGATTTTTTCAAACCAAGATAGGATAAAAAACAGACTTCTACATACTCTGAGACCAGGACAGAAACCTGAAGTTTTCCATAAACTATGCTAAAAGTTACTCAGGCCCAATTATCATGCAGTAGCAGCTCTATTTGCATTTTTTTGTGACCTTTGTATAAGCATTGATTTCATTCCATGTTCACCATGGAAGGTGAAATAGCAGAAGGTACTTCATTAATGCTTTGAGCAGAAGCTTACAACATTGGAATGTTTGTTGAATAAATAGTTTGCAAAGTTAGGTGGCTACCTACCATCCTCTCTGCCTTTCAAAGATTAAACACAGATTTAAATCATAACCACAACAGTAGCTCTGGTCCAACACAATCTCCTACTGCCTGTTAATGGCAACTTGACTTGGACACTAGAAAAGGAGAATAAGAATAAGATGGATGGTCCAAACGTTGTTAGTTTAGAACAGAACCCGAGGCATACTACACAGGAGGAGGTCCAAAGGGGAAAAAAGCAAATATATGAATGATAGTAATAGCAATAAATATAATTCTACCACTTACCGAGTACGTACACAGTCCCATACTAAGCACCGTCCTATGTATTTATCAATCACAATCCTATGCAAGCCTATCCTATGGCCCCATTTTACAGATAGGGAAAATGAAGTCCAGAGAGGTGAATCAACTTCCTTAAGACCTCATTGCTATGAACTAGCAAAACTCAGCTGAACGCCATCGCAGTCAGGAGTCTAAATGTTTAAGCACCCCGTTCTGTCTCTTGGGCAGAGAAAAAAAAATACTGCTTTAGTAAACTCTAGGAAAGCACGAAGTAAATCTCAGAGAAATATGCAAGAAAATAAACTGCTGAAAACTATGGTGTGTATGAAGGAAGTTCTAGTATTTATTATCTGTCTGATGAATTAACTGTTAGCAGACAGAATTTGAAATCAGAAAGGAAAGAAGTAAAAAGACCTCATCCTTTTTTTCCTCAAAGAACACACTGGGGTACTCTTGGGAGCTGTGGGTAGTTAGTTTGGACACATCTGAGCGCCATGCTTTGGGTAAGCTTTTTAAATTTTTGAGTTAAGGAAATATTCAATATATTACTCCCTTTCCAATCCATGTGTACTTAGCAGGAAAAGACAAAGAAGCCACCTCCTGAAAGAGAGGGTACCACTGTAAATTTCTCCCCATTGGTAGCAAAGGATTTCAAGTACTATAGCCACCTGTCCCTCTGTGAGCAGGAGGCATCACTCATGACAACTGGCCAGGGCTAGGAAAGGAAACTGAGACCACGAAGTCATGCAATGATGTCTGGAATAAGTAGAGACAAATCTCCCCTTGGCATTACCAATACAAGTATTACCGAAATCTCAGTCCATTCACATATCAACTTCACGGGTTTTGCATTATCCTTGGGTCACCTTTACGATTATTGTTATTATGACTTCTTGAAATGGACTCTCCTGTGTTGCAATGCAATTTAAAACACGATTTTATATCTCTGCCAAATCTGAGAAGCCGTCTCATTTGCCATAAATAGATGGAGATGATCGGACTAAATGGATTGAAAACACAGCAGTGTTCCTCTGTTGTTAAATTCTGGCCGGATATTTTGTCTGCTGAAAGCTCCCGTCCTATTCAAAACAATTAGTAAAGGTGTAGAGAGGTGTTCGAGACATAATAGTAACACACAGAGAGGTGCTGTTTGACATTCAAAAGACTGAAATGGGCTTGGGAGGGAAATTACATTCTCACTCTATGATCCAATTATATTAAATGACAAATCCCTGCACCACCCCAAATGGACATCATCTGGGAATGACAGGACACATGCTACATCTACTTGGAAAGACGGTAGAAAGCACTGATTTATCAAGCCTCCTGGGTGAACTCCATCAGCCTTATCAACGATCCATAGTCAGGGTGGTGAGCTTGAAGTGGGAGATGTTAGCGCTTCTTGAAATCAGTGAGTCGGGGCCTCTGCTCTGATATACACGGGATTTCCAGGGTTTCCTACATCAGTTCAGCGTCCCTTGGGGCTTAGAAGCATTGTTTCCCAAAAGCACATCATTAGGGGCAGATCTATCACACAGACCATTTCTCAAAATGGAAACTCCTTGGTGATGGACAACCTCAGAAGACATCTCTCAAGTCCTCAGCTTCTCTGTCTTTTAAATGACATAAGGGCCTTATTTATACCTGCACCACGCAATACAGAGGCCACACGTGACTGCTGAGCACTTAAATGGGGCCGAACTGAGATTTCCTGCAAGTGTGAAATGCACACCTGACATTGAAGACATAGTACCAAGTGTGTGTGTGTTTGTGTGTGTTGTGTGTGGTCTGACAAATTCACAAACTTGTTGCAACAATGTTGCTAATCTTTTTTGATATCAGAGGGATTATTCATCATGAATTTGTACCAACTGGACAAATAGTGAACCAAGTTTACTATTTGGAAGTGCTGAAAAGGCTGCATGAAAATGTTAGACAACCTGAAATTTTCGCCAACAATTCATGGCTCTTGCATCACGAAAATCCACCAGCTCACACAGCACTGTCTGTGAGGGAGTTTTTAGCCAGTAAACAAATAACTGTATTGGAATATCCCCCCTACTCACGTAATCTGGCCCCCAGTGACTTCTTTACCCAAAGATAAATGAAATATTGAAAGGAAGACATTTTGATGACATTCAGCTCTGATGGCCATTCCAGAAAAAGTTCCAAAATTGCTCTGAAGGGTGGACTAGGCGCTGGTGTCAGTGCATAGCTTCCCAAGGGGAGTACTTTGAAGGTGACCGTAGTGATATTCAGCAGTGAGGTATGTAGCACTTTTTCTAGGATGATTTCACGAACTTAATCGTCCGACCTTATATAATATGTAATATGCAATATGCAATATAAATAATGTTTTATTGATGACAGGTTAAATGATATAAAATATGGCACATAGGTTAAATACGGTGTTATTAAAATTAATTTCATCTATTCCTTTTTACCCTTTTTTTGTGGCTACTAGAAAATGTAATATTATGGGCATGCACTGTATTCAGTTTCTATCGGGTTAGATGTGAGACGTCCAAGCATTAGTGTTAGGCTGGAGAATCTCTGTGGTTCCCTTTCGATGATCAGTCTAGTAATATAGAAAAATGAATCCCTAAAATCACAACAGACTATAAAAATAGGCCCTTTCATTTTATGAGGTAAAAGTTACTGGTAGATATTTGAAAAGCTTTCCCATCTCTGTTCAGTCTTCCTCTATATTAATAACCTTTATAATGATGCCAGAAGATAAATAACTCACTGTCTTTAAAGTGAGAAAAGAGGGAAAGAAGATTTCACGGCTCATATGTGTATGGCTCGAGCGCTCCAATTTTGGAGCAGTCCAAACTTGTTCCCTAATCAAAAATATACTTTTAATGAGATTTTATCTTTGATGGAAAATGTAAGGCTGTAACGAACTTTTGGGTCATTACTCTGCTTCTGGGCTTAATTTTTATTTAATTCTAGCTCCCTGATGTTCTTGATATGGAGCTCTTAATTTATGCCGGATATTTAAAACTTTCTTTTTTCGATCTTTTGATGTAGCTCACCTTTTGGGGCAATAAGTCCGTTTTGAAGTGATAGTAACAAAATAAAGAACTTCAAGTATCCACAGAAATGCGCCATAGACATCTCTGTTTTGATATGCACTGGGGGTGCCAACAATGTATACAAGTGGACACTTTGGTCAACGTGGCTCAAGCAGTAGTTCGCTGTCATCAGAAGTGTCTGGATGCTGATGGGAACCACTTTGAGCACCTCTTGTAATTGCAGAAGTCAAACGTGACTTGTATTCATCTTTTGTTATCGGTACGTATTAAGGATTACAATTGTAATAGTTTTTTTTTCTTTTCTTAAAATGTGTATACATTTTTTTGGCACCCTCATCATCTCACCTGTAAACACCCTCATAAATGCACTCAGAAATACACTCAGAAATAAGGCGTCATCTGGGCATCCCTGAGCCAGTCCGGGTGACACATAAAATTAATCATCACACTGACTCACTTTCTAATTCTCAAATCACAAATTAATGAAATTATGTTTGAATATGAAAATAAATACTTCTCTTTCCCATGCAAACTTCATACATGATTATAATTGGAACCACATGCTATCTTGTGGGATGTTTTTATTCAATATTATGTGTACTGTTAGTCCATGGACCTCTGACACAAACATACCAATCATTTTTAACAGCTGTATAATATTCCATCATGTTCTGTCCTCAATATAATAAAGCATTCCCTTAACATCGGGCATTTAGATTGATGCCAATATTCTGATATTGCAAATATTAGGTTGGTGCAAAAGTAACTGCAGTTTTTGCAATGATTTTCAGCCTTTTAAACCGCAATTATTTTTGTAACAACCTAATAAAAGAACAATGGTGGCTCTATTTGGGTCATCTTGTGTTTCAGTTGCATGGAAACAAAATAGATCCATAGGCATAGTTTATAATAATTCATAGGAGTAAGATTGGGATCAAAGGAATAATTACCTGCGTGGTTGTCCATAGGTATGGGGACCCTGGTTTTTAAATACTTTTCACCAAAATGCAGCAAAACCAGTAAAAAATGCAGAAGCCAGTTTCACAGCAACCGAGCCAGTGTGGGAAGAGATAATAGTCTGATTTTATGTTAATGTGATTATTTTAGTAGGTAGAAATTAGTACCTCACTGTGGCTTTAATTTGCATTTTCATACAGCTATCAAGGACAGGTGTATACCATGTGTTTGATTCTCCTTATGATTTCCTCATGAAAACAGTCCTATCATAGGGGCAAAATTAATATTTGTCAACGTGTGAATTGATGAATTCAATCAACTGAAAAACTCAACCTGAATAGATCAAATTAAAAACTGGATGTTTTCCTTAGTGCAAGTGAGGGTGCGATTTTGAGGGGATGCAGAGATGCATGTAAAGTTTTCAATTACTCCTTTGACTTGATTCTCTACATGCCCTGGGAAGCAGTCACTTACGGGATCAGGTGACTGAGACACGTTGCCAGGCTCCCTGGTGGAGGCCCGTCCTGCTAGCCTGGCCCAGGACCAGCATTTGCTTCCCTGGGTTTGCTCCCTGCACGAAAAACCGGAACATCTTGAGCTCCAGATCTTTTCTGTTCTCAAGGATCCACCCTCCAATACACTCAGAACACATTTTGGTTAAAAAGAAAATATGAAAAACCTTTGGTCGACCTCAAGATTCTGATGGCTTTTAGTTTGCAATGACCGCAGTAAAACATAATGCATTTTTGATGACTTTATGTAAAAACAAATTCTAACCTGTAATCAGCAAAAACATAAAAATAAAAAGTCCTAGTGAAATAACAACTCAGTCTAAAACAGGCACGGGCTTGTGCGTGTGTGTGTGTGTGCACATACATATGTGTGTGCTTATATATGCATGTGTGCATGTTTCCCCCACCCCACCCTTGGATTCTGCTATTGTTGCATCAAGTTCCATCAAAAATTATTTCAGCACTTTAGCTGCTAAGATGGATGGCATAATTCCTGGGTTTTCTGACCTTGATCAACATGAAGAAAATTTCAGCTGAACTGTGCAAAAGTGCTGGGACAACATAAATCACATTTGGACAGGGCATGCTTTCTATCTAAAGCATAAAGTCTCCCAATCACATATCAAGAAGCAGGATAATAAAATGCACCAACTACAGAGAAAAAAATTTAATTAACACTCACTCCACTCATCACAAAAAGAGCTGATGGCCATTTTTTTTTTTTTTTTTTTTTGGAGACGAGATGACAGAACTATCCTACAAAACTGGGTCTGCACTTAATTAAGCATTTCCTAAAAGCATTTTAATTCAGAGGTTCAAGAAAGAAGTGTCACTAAAAATTACACAAAAAGAATAGACTTACTTCTGTGAAGTAAAATAAAGGACAAAGATAGAAATAGTAGCTGTGATTAATGATATTAACATGTAAGCAATCAGTCCCAATTAATACACAACCACAAAGAGATGACAAATATCTTTAGGGACAAATCACACTTTTAAAATTAGGGTATCAAAAACGTAACCCTATCTACCTAAGGCTGAAGTCAAGTGAATTATCACCAAAATGTCATCGATAGAATAGGCTTCGGTCCTAGGACAGTGTGGCTACACATGCCTGATATAAGGCTTTTATGTGTTGCATTGTTTTCAAGTCATGCACACACTATAAAAATACCAGTGCCTTGATAGATGCAAATCCATAACGTAATAAGAGAAACAGGTGTGTGTCTAGAAGTAACGCAAAGAAGCATGAAGTATCTGTCTTCCTGTCATCTTTGGGCTTCAATACAGAGCATGTGGGGTTTGTTTCACTCATCAGACACCAGGTTCTGTGCCAGGAATGACCTATTCCTGATGCATGGGATACCACCCCTCCTTCGCCCCTGGCAGGCATCACTAATCAATCACACACTCTTTCTAGCAGAACTCACACCTCAGACTCCTCATTAACACAGCGTTCTATGCAGCTACTATCAATCAATCGGTGTTGACAGCAGAGATAAAAATCTGTTTCCAGTCACAGGTTCACAGGTTGAGCTGTGTTTTCCTTCCCTCTCTATGCATCTTCACCCATATTGATAAATACCCGCAGCGTACCCAAAACCCCAGCCTTATCATTGGGGACCCGGTATCTAGTTGTTATTGAGTTTGCTTACGTGGTCCTAGATGTAACTTCTTTGATCCCACGAGAGATGCAAGAAAGTGAGACAAGGATTAAAGATGAGTAGGAGGGAAGCAAACACGAGCATGTCGTAATAAGGCACGCTGCAACTGTTGTGTGTGCCCAGGACGCTAAGTTTCCAAAGTGTATTAGCTCACTGAGTTGCATAGTGACCCCAGAAAGTATCTACTCTCATCCTTTCCATTTTATATGAGAACTTAAGTATCTGAGAGGTTCAATCACCAGGGAGTGGCCAAGCTGGGGTTCAAACCCAGGCCTTTGAGAATCCTGAGCTAAAGCTCTTAGTGACCTGTGATTCTTTAGACTAACTTCCCAACGCCAACTTCAAGGCTGATGGGAGGCGTATCAGACAAATGGCTTGATCTATCTCAATAGCTCTTCACTGCACTCTCTCCGTTACATCTCGGTCCACGGCACTGCTGAGTGTGCCCAGCACCCCGTATCATCTGTCACTCAGGTTTCCAGAACATCAGAGGCTAACGCAACTCCACACCTCATCCATTTTAGAAGTTCATCCAGTTTTTACGTGCCTTCCCCACGCCGCAGCCCACCACCACCAGCAAGTTGCCCCAGAATAAATGAAAGAGGAAAGTCTGACTAACATCTCATTTTCAAAGTTTAATAAAAGAGAAATCATCCGTTAGCCTGCAGATAAGATACAAAAGGTAAGCGCAGAGACCCACCCTGGTGTCAGCAGCTCTGGTCTACAAAAATAACTGTCGGTCACGCAGAGAAATAAAGCACTAACTGGAACCATGAGTGTTTTCATCATTTTGGAGAGCAGACCCATTGAGGACCTCGAGCTAATACCTTCAGATGAGTGATTAAGAGGAAATTAAATGCAGAGATACATTGCAGGATGCCATTTAGCATGGGCCCAGGCTATTTCTGGTCTGCAGAGGGCTTTGTAACAATCATTCTCACAAACAGAGCTGCCATTCACTTGTGTGCCAGGCACTGAGCACGTGCCTTCAAGGGCCATGTGTGTTTTCTCTTGTGCAGCGTCTTTGGCACAAGTGGCACAGCCTGGTGGCGAAGAGTCAAACACTTGCCACCTGGGTCTGAAGGCCACCGACACTTACTATCCTGGTCCTCTCAGGCATGTTAATTAACGCCTCCTTCTTATCTGTACAATGGACAGAAATAGTGTGTGTATCTCAAAGGATCTTTATAAGGATTCACTAATACAATGCACGCAAAGTGTTAAAACCAGTAACTGGCACATAGTAAGTGCTTGATGCACGCTAGTTATAATTATCATTGTCCATTTTGTGTTCTGGACAAACAGTCAATCACGGTTTCCTTTGGGGACTCTACTTTTAGTCCGTTTCAGTCATTCATTTGGGGCCTATCCTGTGTCAGGCTGCAGATAAAAGCAGACAGACAAGCAGAGGACGGCTTTCCATAGCTCAGAGATACGGGCTAAGCCAACGAGTGCTGCCCCCAGGACCTGTGCTAAAAATTGGAAAAGAAGCTCTTTTTCCACGAGTAGAATTTAAGCCTATAGCTGGTGGCCACCGTCTTTATCACCTCGTTTAAATTTTAAACACCAAGATCCAGCATATCAGAAGGCAGCCCAATTTTACTGTCATTTGACCCAATCGCTGTCTGGTTTCCTCTGTCCCTCTCTCTAAGCTGGTCCAACTTGGCTTTCTATTACGCGATTGAAGATGTCCTTATGCTGCCCGAGAATGGCATGTCATCTATCCCATGTCACAGATGGTGTAACTGTGGATCAGAAAGCAAATATGACTTGCCCAACATCTCGTGACTATTAGGTTGGTGCAACAGCGGTTGCAGTTTCAAAGGTTAAAAGTAATTGCAAAAACCACAATTACTTTTGCACCGACCTAGTAGCAAAGGACAGAATCAGGATTCGAACCCAGATCGGTTTGATTCCAAAACTCCTTTCCACCACACTACATTGTCTTTTGGAATAAATTATGTAGACGTGAACAGAACTGCTGAGGGTTTTCTGGAAGCAAGCTGTTTTGGGATTGGGGGGGCGCCTTCCCTCCAGAGTTGATACCCATCCCCTCCTACCTGACGTACCAAACATATAATTCCAGACACTTCGGTTTATCATTTCTAGTCTCAGCTAGCCCCCAAGTCTGAGTAAAAATGATGTTGACTCTGGCCCTCTATCATGGTGCCCTGTCTCCTAGCAGGGTCTATTTGTGGTGTGTACACCAAGTCTCCCCGGATCTCAGCCAAACATCCTTGCTGAGCAAAGGAGCTGAGGGAAATCTGCAGATGTGAGTTGCTTTGCCGGTGCTAAACAGCACCATTCCTTGGCTGGAGATGGCGGAAGCACGAGTGAGCTGCTGCCCCAAACACAGCCAAACCCCAGCCCGAAGAGTGGCTGTGAACACAGCGTGCGCCTTCCTGATGGGAACGATGGGGAATCATCTGAGGAACATTCGCAGGCTGGAGGAATTTGCATGAGATGGCGAAGGTAGCACAAATACAAAAGCCAAGTTAGTGGGGCCATGGGTGACCTGCCAGAGGTCAAGTACAAGCTAGGAGCAAGTAGACCCATAAGGCACTAGAGCCATCTGTAGGCAGCTGGTCATTTCACATGGTCAGATCACATTCCACACAAGACAGGTTTCCTTCTACAATAAAGGACAAAACACGCCCCCTAAGTGTAAGGCTTCCGCTGACTTGCCTTAGCCCCTCGCCTGTGGTCCAGCCTTCTCTCAAGCCACATACCTCTTCTTGGTTCCCGACTCATGCCATGCTCTTCCTGCAGACTTCCATCTCTGCTCCCCACTCTTCTCCTGCCCCCCACAACTGCAACTCAAATATCATTCCTGAGGGATGCTTTCATTTTCACTTCCACGGCTTTGGGGAGTCTTGAAACATGCTCCCATTTGATGTATACACACAATCAGCCTTAAACAGAGGACAGTGGGAACAGATAAGAAACCCAATCCCCAGATGAATTCTGGGAGTCGCACCAAATGGTGCCCCTGTCTGCCTTGGGGCTCTCATTTCGGTCTTTAATGAGAGATTGGTCCATGACTGCTTCCCATCCCTGGGAGAGCCCCTCGGAGTGAGGAGCAAGCCTTCTCCTCTGCCTGCCAGAGCCCAGAGGACGAATCCACTCCCATCCCCGCCGCAAGAGAGTGGTGCTAGTAGAAAACCAACTCTCATGATAGCTCTATGCTCATTTTCAACCTAACTGGCATCCAACCCTGTAAACTCCAGGAGATTAACTTATCGTCCATGTTGATCAACCCGTCTACCCCTCATGGCAGCCAGCTGTGCACAGACACTTAAGCTGAGTGTCTCTGCCGTGTTCTGGATGGAGCGTCCATGACCCATGGGAAAGCCACCAAACCACATGGACAGTAATGATTCATCCTCTTGCAAATTCTACCCTCGTCGCCATGTCCTGTGTGCCTCTCATTCGCACTCCTGTTCTCTAGCCTTGACCCTGATTCCATCCTTGCCCACTTCTGGTCCCCCCCCTTGCAGACAAGTAGAGTTTGAAACTTGCCCAATACCAACCCAAACCTGGCCCCTGATTGCAAACCCACCATTAGAAAACAGTGTTTCCCAAACTCCGGTTGTTTGTAATCCATGTACACAATTTTCCTACATCCATCTGATTGTCATTATATTAACTCAAGAGTTTTGTTTTTAATAGATTTCTTGAAATTATAACAGTCAATCTTAAGTAGATTTTTTTTTTTTTTTTACAAAGGAAATAGTTCGTTGAAGGAAATGGAAAGAGCAGTATCTTTTGTCATTTATAGACTGTAACCCTAATTCAAAAATAAAACAATGTTCCTAAACTACAGCTACATAACAGAATTGCCTGTCAAGGGTTCTGGGCCTCTTGGTTAAGAAGGTAGATGAGCAAATGTTTGAGATATTTGGGCTTGTTAAACAAACAAACCAAAAAAATCGAGTTATGTCTCCTTGATACAATCCCAAGGTCTGGAAAATAATTGACAAGAGAATAACTTCATTGCGTCTTCACTCAGTGATTTGCTGCCACATCCATGAGCCACCTGAAGGTACCTCATTTATCATCTGAAATCTGAGCCTCCCACTTGGGCCATGTTGGCCCCCAGGACACTATGGCCCGCCTCTGTCACACATCTTGCAAAAGGGACACCTGGTTGGCAACCCAGGCCCATTATTTTTTTTTTCTAATACAGTTGACATTCAATATGATTTTATATTAGTTTCAGGTGTGCAGCATAGTGGTTAGACATTTATGTAATTTACGAAGTGATCGCCCCCATTTGTCTCATCCCCACCTGGCCCTCTGCATGGTTATTACACTATGACTGACTCCATCCCCGAGCTGTACTTTACATCCCCGAGACGATTCTGTGACTGCCCCTTGTCCTTCTTCCAGACCCACTATTCCTCAGCGTCCTGGGTGACGTCACCTAGTTCTAGCCGAAGCCTCTGTCTTCACTCCACCCTGGTCCACCCCCAAGGCCAAGGCCAGCCTCTGGCTCTCGCTCTGTGCTCTGTCTCCACTCCCTCTTCTCTCATGATTCCCTCTTTGGCTGAGTTAGTCGCACCCTTTCAACCTCCTGGTTCCACATGAATCCGGCCCATCCAGCAAGGATCTGCCTTCCCTTGTTCCCACCTTCCACAGGGAGGGGAGACTGACACAAAGCCCTACCCCACTGCATGGCCAACAGCAGACTTTGTATGTTTTTCCTCTAACATTTCCAGTCTCCTCCAGGGCCACCTGGGACATGCGCACTGAGCCTGAGCTTAACCTCAACCTGCCGCATTCTTTTGCACGTCTATGTCTCTGCTCCCTCTGGCAGGAGGGCCTTCCACAGACACCACCCCTAGGGTCAGGCACAGGAGAGCTCGTCTGAACCCACTCAGTTTGCAAGTTGCACGCCCTCCAAGCCGGCGGACTCTCTTCTGCATATGCGTTTTATTTGTTTTGGACAATGTTTTAAACACCAGTAGATTGACAGTAAAATCCAGATTTCCAGATGGGCTGAGAAAATGGCAACACAGAACCTTTATTCCACGTGGCAACAGGTAGCTGGATGACAGCCCTGCCTCTGGGACCTATGCCCGTGGGTTCACTGCTGTTCCCCCCACTTCATATCACCCCAAAAGCATCCTCTGTCTCCCTTTACTAACATATGATTCCTGCCCAGATCTAGTGAGTTTGTTATTTTCTCAACTTAAGTCAAGCATCTCTTCTTCTCTAAAATATCCCTGAAGGTACCCATTTCACTGGACCCCTGTAACACTTTCTGGGGGACTCATTTTTGTAAATGAATGTAATTATACATGACATGGAAGGCCAGTAGGCATGGACACTGACAGAAACAAATACAAAAACATGCTCGAGTTGGTTGAATGCTTATTTTGTGCCAGGTATTACGTGCACTGTTTTGCTACGACCTTGTCAACTCCTCAAACCAGCTTTTGACATGGATTCTATTATCTTCCCTTCAAAGATTGGCAAATGGAGACTGATGTAAGAGACAAAAGCTTCTCCAGGTACAGAGCCGCTCAGTCAGAGACATGAAATAAAAGCGCAGGGATTTCTGGCTCCACAGCCTGTGGTTTTAACTACTGCACCACACTGACCTCTGCGTTTGGAGCATGGGATTTCTAATTCTTGCACATACTACCTGCTAGAAGTACAAAAGCTAGGAACCGACCCAGGCCTGTTGGAAACTGAAGCCAGAACTGTCCTCTGGGTGGGGCCTTTGTCTCTCCTCCTTAAGATCAGACGTGCTGCTGGTCCATAGCTGGTGGCTCACCAGGCGATCAGAATTGATAAGGGGGCGATAAACCGCCACTGTGAACCGACTGGAGGTAAAACACTGGGGGCTGACAGGTTGCCCCAAATTGGAAACCAGGTTATTTACTTGACAATGGTTAAGATACCCGTCCAGGCACAAATTCATCCATTGGAAAGGGCAAGTCATTCACTACAAATTTAAGTGTGTGTGCGTGTGTGTGCGCGCACACACCAGTATAGCATTAGAGCTAAGAGCCTAGCTTCTGAAGGAAGCATCTCTGAGTTCAAATTCTGGCCTCTGATGTAACTTGAGTGACCTTGAGCAAGTCACCTAACTTCCCTGCGCTTCTGTTTTTCTTTTGTCTGTCTGTTTTGTTTTTCACCTGGATAATGGGGGTAATGATGGTACCTCCCCAACCCATGTCGTTTTAAGTATCCGGATGCCTGATCCAGAGTAAATACTACCAAAGGTAAAGTTTAGAACTCTCACTGCTAACCGTGGCCTGAAAAACATCTACCTCTCGATCACAATCAGCTTCAATCAGACCCAATCCGTAAGGAGCCATAACTTTGAAAACCACTCAGACCCCTTCCGTGTAATTTCATAGTAGATCTGAAACAGTTTAGCGGCACCAGGCCAGGCGGTAAGCGAGAAGAGGGAGCCTGTCTGTGTTTACAGCCTCTGACAAATGTGCTCTCATCTCCTCCTGACAGATTCTCCCCCTGACTGATCCATCAGCCTCTCCTCTCCTCACCTGAATCGCAGTCTTCATAATAGTCTTGAAATTCAGATGGATTTTACACCACAAATAAAAATGAATTTAAATGCCTCCGTTCCCCACCAGCAACGCGAGTACTGTAAATGTCAAGTGCATGCAGTTTTGCAAAGCTGTTCAGCTGCACTGAGCGATGGGTGACCTCGCGTCACCTTTGCTAAATCTGCATTAGCTCCGTGGCAGTCACCTGTATGAGGAAACAATCTGTGCTTCTCCTTCCCACTTATGGGTGAAAAATGTGACGGGGCTTTTAGCTCGGCCTGTGGCATCCTCTGGGGGATTAAGAAATGGCCAGGAAACCATCCAAGCGCAGGTCCACTCAGGGGCTCTGCTGATTGGTGGTCTTGGAAGCAAAAGAGAAATGTAAAATAAAACCACACTCCAATACACACCATGAATTTCTCCATAAGCAACCCAGCAAGGTTCTCCAAATGACAATTAGCTTTCTGTCGGCCAATGGAAAAGAGGCAGCTAGGATAAAGAAAAATGGGAGCGCACAGACAATTCTCTCACTCTGTCCACAGTGTCAGATCGAGCCCCGATGGTGTGCCGACCACGAAGAGCAATTTTGCTCACGAAGACGAGGGCTTGCGTCTTGAAATTCACTGTTCATCTTCCATCATTACAGAAGGTCTAAGATTCAATGAGGAGATGATTCATGGCCAGGAAATGGCCCCCCAAATGGGATGCGGCATGAAATTGGAGGCAGGCAGCAGGAGAGACCTTATATTCAACTCTACAGAAAACCTGAGGTCTTGTGTTTTCTAAAATTCTTCTATCAAGAAGATAATTAACCAACAGTTATTATAGAACCAAAGGTATAGATGTGAGCACAGAAATATACCCAGAGGGAGAGACGGGAAGGAAGGGAAGGTGGAAGAAAAAGGAAAAACAGGAGAAAGAAAGTTGTTCTTGGGGTGCCGCCTAGCCCTATAGACATCGTGATAAGCTTTCTTAACTAAAGGAAATTGAGGTATAAAGAAAATACTGCTGCCTTCTGTGAAAGCCCACGTGGGCCAAGGGGCTGCCTCTTCGGAAGCAGGCGGACTTATTATGTTGGCACCTCTGTCATCTCTTGTCACTTCAATTCCACTTTATCAAATTACTGATTTTGCCAGAAGCCTTCGGAGTAAATGGAGAGGGATGTAACACACATACAGAAGCAAGTGTCATCACTTCAATGGTGGCATTCCATAATTATACGTCAGAGTGACAGAAGTCCCAGAGTACATTTGAGGAGCTGATGGAGACACGGCTGCTGCCCCCCTATGTGGCCTCATACCATAGCACTGTCCGAGGGAGGGGTGGGTGTCCCCCTGCTGAGGGACACACACTGCCCTCTGGGGTGCTCAGGGTTTGCATCCTGACTTTTACATTAAGAGACGGAACCCTGCTATACAAACTATCCCCAACACCTCACCCCTACTTCCAGCCACATTGGGAGACCCTGAAAATGTACAGCCCAAATGTACATGTCACCACACACACACACACACACACACACAAAAAAAAAAAATCAGAAAACAGTTTAGAGAGAAGAAAAGTCATGCTGAACAGAGGAAATGCAAAGTCCTCAGAGTGTAAGAAGTCAAAAACAGCAGTAGGCATTCTGGTTGCCAAAGGTTTGGTTCATTCAGGTCTTGTTAGTCACGTGACAGGTCAAGTTTAGAAAACAACAGGAGAATGCTTTAGAATAGGCTTCCTCTGAAGTGTCTGACTCAACCCACCAGTCTATGACAAAGCATCAAAATGTGTGTGTGTGTGTGTTACTCTTCATCTGAAAACTTCTCCCCACCAGTAAGCACTGCAGAGCAGCCATAGGCTTGGGGACATCAGAGCCATCAGGGCACAGGAGCCCAAGGCAGTGCGGGTCAGAAAAACGGAGCTGTGCTGCTGGCTTCCCTTGACCAGCAAGCTTTTCTGGATGGCTCACTGATCTTGCTCGTGATGGAACTGATATTGTTTTCACAGCCACCGGCGATGTTTCAAACACCACTGGCAAAGAAAGGAAACCGGAGAAAAGAGAAATTGTTGGGCAGAGACATGCTTGTGAATTTCACAGAAGACCGAGGGAACTAGAAACACCCAGAATTTTTGGAAGCCAGGCAGAGAACGCGCTTTCGCTGTGATGTGAGCACAATACCCAGGGCAGATCTCTGATGGCAGAGCAGGTGGGGACAGATAACAAAGACCATGGACACACGTTTAACCCAAGTGGTAGTTCCATTTGTCCAACTCCCAACGTACACGCACACGGTCTACCAGCCTGTAAACATGCGGAGAACGCCAAGCCGCATCGAAACACCTTTGCCTGCAAATGAGAGCATCACACAACTCACACCAAGCTAAGATCATCCAGTGAATTTAAGCTTCCATGTCGTTATTTCAACAGATGTGAGATTAACATTCCTTAAAATAATACCCGGCAGTTGCCTTTTATTGGAAAGCAAATTTTGTTTTGAGACGTCCTCACCTACCTTATTAATCAGCAGATGATGGAGCTATCACAAAATCAGGACTGAAAAACTCTGCTCCAATAATAATGGCATTTGACGATAATCGTTACCGTTGCAGAGAGAAACATCGTTACAAACTGTGGAATGACGTCAAAATTAGCCAGGAGAATGTACCTGCAATTCAGTTCTCTGACCTCCCTGGGTCCAAGGCATTAAAAGTAACATTTGCTCTGCTCGGATGCGCTCTGCCATGGAAACTGTGAACTCTTGCCAAGAAAGAGAGACGGTGAGAACGTGAAGAACCACGGTCTTTTAACAGTTGGAGATCCACACCCAGCGGAACGAAAAGATAAAGGGAGGGAGTGGGGACGCTAAATGAGGCGGAAATTACCTTCCCTCACTGCCCTCCAAAACATCGCACGCACACAATTTCTGGAATAGAAAGTTGCTATTCATGTGACCACAGCATGATGGAAACCGAGGAAGCCTCTTTCAACCCAAAGTGCACAGATCAGTCTTATGAACATGCCCTGAAAATCCCAATATTATATATTATGTAACACACGTAATATTATATAATGGTATATAGTATGTGACATATTATATATAATAACCATCAATGACATTCAACTAAAATGTGAAAGAAGTTAAAGGATGAATGGGATATCTTCCCTGAAGAGAAGTATACGACTAACATAAAAATCAGCCCCCGTTTTTTAAATAAATTGCGTTATGCATTCTTCATTGAAACCATCAGAAGTAACACAACAGATTGCAAGACGGAAAACAATGACAAGCATTTTACAATACGATTGTCTTTAAGTGTCTCATATCAGCCCATGCGTCACTTTTGCAAGCCACCGTCCAGCAAGGCTTAACCACTGGATTTACATCACTGAGTTCTTGTTTTGTTTGAAACCAACACAATGGAAAAGACTGGCTTACCTTTCTGTCCTCTATTTCCACACAGGTATTGCAGTCGGCTTTGATATCCTGGGAGGAGGCGTAAACGAAAGAGAAAGAACAGGAGTCAGAGTCATGGTCAGGGAACATTCAATGCTGTCGTTGAAATGCCCTTTAAAATAATAACGAGTCCACGCTCCTACTGGTGTTTCTTGAACCGTTGCTCTTTAGAGTGTATTTTAGACGTATATGCCTTCGTGTTTGCATTAGACACATATGGATGTCATAACTCCGCTTTATTAAATGCAGGTGTGGGGTAAGGCAGAGGCTATGGATCAGAGGCCACAACAAAGAGAAGCTGATGGCTTGTAAAATAATAGGCTCCCCAGACAGCTTTGTTCACATCTGCAGAGACTGCCTTTAATCAGACTTAATGTCTCTCCCATTCCAGAGCTAGGACAGTCAAATCATCCCCCCTCAACACAAAACCATCATGTTTATTTTTTATCCTTCCTTTCTTCCATCCATCTATCCATCTATCCATCCACCCATCCATCATTCATCCATTTTTCATCCACCTACCCTTCCATCCATCCATCCATCCATCCATCCATCATCCATCCATCCATCCATCCATCCATCCATCCATCATCCATCCATCCATCCATCCATCCATCCATCATCCATCCATCCATCCATCATCCATCCATCCATCCATCATCCATCCATCCATCATCCATCCATCCATCCATCATCCATCCATCCATCCATCCATCCATCCATCCATCCATCCATCCATCCATCCATCATCCATCCATCCATCCATCATCCATCCATCCATCCATCCATCCATCCATCATCCATCCATCCATCATCCATCCATCCATCCATCCATCCATCCATCCATCCACCCATCCATCCATCCATCTATATTGCATACCTACTTTGTTAATGAATTTTTTCCTTGTTGCTCTGAAATGTAATGGTGGGGGGAAAAAAAGCAAAAAACAAAACAAACAAAAAAACATGTTTTCTACACTCAAGGAACTTGCCAGTCAGACAGAATGGTAGACACATGCACACAAGCAACTGTGACATTCATTTACAGATTCAAAAGGTATGTACTGACTACCTATTGCTTGCCAGGCCTTGCTCTAGGCATGGAAGACTCAAAAACCTACCATTACTATGGCAGGCTGTGCCAGAGGGAGGCGTAGCTTCTGCCAGAAAAGACGCACAATAAAAAAAGAAAAATCAATAAATGGTTGGTATTTTAGGTGAGGATACATACTATGAGGAAAAATAAAGCAGGGAGCAGAGGATGGGAAATGCTGGGGGGAGGAGAATAAACTTTTACATTGAAAGAGAACCAGCAACTGAGTAAAGGCTTGAAGGAAGTTACAGAATGAGCCCTGTAGCCATGTGGGGAAGGAGAGTCCGGGGGGAAACAGCATTGGACACAGTCAAGCTAGAGGGCGAGGCCTCTGAGGCTGGAGGGAATTAGGAAAACCGTGGGAAACGAGATCAGCGGAGGACACTGGCTTTTATTCTGCGTCGTAAGGAGAACTGACTCTGGGTGGTGAACACACAATGGGATTTATAGATGATGTAATACAGAATTGTACACCTGAGATCTATGTAATTTTACTAACAATTG
The DNA here is from genome assembly GCF_036562045.2 of Rhinolophus sinicus. NCBI lineage: Eukaryota > Metazoa > Chordata > Mammalia > Chiroptera > Rhinolophidae > Rhinolophus > Rhinolophus sinicus. The sequence goes on from NC_133767.1 coordinate 11,105,767, forward strand.
TCACCCCAATAAATTTAAAAAATAAATTTAAAAAAAGAACCACTTAGAATTACCTTTTTTATTATTTTGATAAAATACACATTAACATTTGCAATTTTGACCATTATTTTTAGTGTATAATTCAGGGGCATGAAGTCTATTTACACTGTTGTGCAACCTTCACCAAAATCCATCTCCAGACTTTTTCATCTTCCCAACCTGAAACTCTGTCCCCATTAGGCAAAGACTCCCCATCCCCCCTCCTTCAGCCCCACAACCATCATTCTACTTTCCGTCTCTATAAATTTGACCACTGTAGGGACCTCATCGTGTCAGTCTGCTAGGCCGCCCTGGCAAAATCCCACAGCCTGGGTGGCTTAAACGAAAGAAATTTATTTGCTCACAATGCTGGAAGCTAGAAGGCCAAAGTCAAGGTGCTGTTACGGTTGATTTCTGGTGGGACCACTTTCAGGCTTGTAGGTGGCCATCACCTGGTGTCTTCTCTGTGCACGGAGACAGAGACGACTCTGGGGTCTCCTTTTCTTATAAGGACACCAGTCCTATTGGATCAGGGCCCCACCCTTAGGGCCCTATTTAACCTGAATCACGTCTCAAAAGCCCGATATCCAAATACAGTCACTTTGGAGCGTTGGGCTTCAACATACGAATTTGGGGGTGAGGTTGAATTCAAGTCAACAGTACTCATAGAAAAGGAATCATCCAGTATTAGCTCTTTTGTGCCTGGCTTCTGTCGTTTCCCATAATGTCTCCATCCAAGGTTCATCCATACAGCAACATGTGCCAGAATGTCATTCCTTTTCGAAGGCTGGATTTTATTCCATTGTACGTACAAACCACATTTGGGTCATTCACTCCTCATCCATCAATAGATACTGGGTTTTTTCACTTTAGGGCTCTTGTGAATAACGCTGCTAGGAACACAAGTGTCCACCTATCTCATCAAGCCCCTGCTTTCAATTATTTTGCATATATGCCCAGACGTGGAATCACTGGATCAGAGGCTAATTCCACGGTTAGTTATTTTAGGAACCGCCATACTATTTTCCACAGCGGCTGCACCGTTTTTCCCTTCCCATCAGCAGTGCACAAGCATTCCAATTACTCCACACCCCCACCAGCAACCTTGTTTTCATGCAGAGGTTTTGAAGAGAGACATGCTCTGACATCAGTTTTAATAGAATAGACAGTTGAGAACCAAGAGGGCAGGTGAGGAGACCAGTTTGGAGGCTCCTGCAGGATGATGGCGGGGAAGGCTGGTGGGAGGCGACATGAAGAGACAGGTCTGAGTCTGGGCAGAGTCAACAGATGTCTTGAGATACTGGACGTGGAACGGGAGGATAATTTGAAGGTCATGGACCATTCCAAGGTTTCTGGGCTAAGTGTGCTGGCAGAGGAGAAGCAGGGACTATGGCGGTGTGTGTGGTGTAAGTGTCTTCACATGATGGGGGCTCAGCTTTGGGTGAGTTACGTGTATCAAAGTGTTTAGTCTCTCACCAAGAAGTAGTTGGTTTCACGCGGCTGATGCATCCACAGAACAGGGATGATAGAAGTGGAAGGCCGTTACCATAGTGATTTATTAAACATAGCAAATGCCAGGTCTGTGTGACTCACGAGTGGAACAAATGGGACAGTATCACAAGGTGAAGATTTTGTTTTCCACCTAACCAGCTTTTAACATCGGCAAAGTGGGATCGAAAAAGCAAGTGATGAGCGAATGCCTCTTTGGTGCTAGGTGCTTCACACTTGTCGCTAACCCTCCCGCCCCCAACACAGCCAGGCAAGGCTGGTATTATTTAGCTTTTGCCATATGAAAACTGAGATGAGAGCTGTTGTAGTTCACTGGAGATTAAGTCTCTACCTAGAAATGGCTCCTAACCCTGGCACTTTCCATTCCTTTCGGGTGATTGCATTGATTGGAGCCAAGGGGGTTGGTCATTCTGGATAATTTGGGCCATGTGTCTCACTGTGTTTCTCGCGATGGTGAGGGAGGGTCACCGAGCACAAAACTAGCCAGAGAACAGACACAGCGGTGCTTCTCAAAGAGTGTTCCCCCAATCAGCAGCGCCAGCATCACCTGGGGTCGTAAGAAGCACATTCTTAGGCCCCATCCCTGACCTACTGAATCAGAAACTCTGGGATGAGGGACCAGACACCTGTGTGTTATCAAGTCCTCCAGGGGATTCCGCTGTGGGCTCTAGGCTGAGATGCTACAGGACAGTGTGTGGTTCCTTAGCAACCCCTTCCTGCTGTTAGATTCCCACACCGGAACTGTGGCTCCACAGCAGAAAGCCATGCAGCCGCAGGCACGTGTCTGCCCCTTACAAAGCCTCGGTCCCCTCATCTGTAACAAGGGTGAGCTGAAATGCTTGCTATTCAAAGTGGTTGTCTACACCCCAGCAACTATGCTGTCATCAGGGAGCATGTCCAAACGCAGTGCCGCAGTCTTCACCCCAAATATCCTGAATCAGAATCGGCAATTTCACAAGTGTATGGGCTGAATTTGTGTCCCCACATGCACAGGCTGAAGCCCTAACTCCTAGTGTGGCCACATGATGGAGAGGGGCCTCTACGGAAGGAAGTCACGTAACGGGGTCAGAAGAGTGGACTCGGCTCAGATAGAAGAAGTAACTGTCTGTTGTTTAAGCCGCCCAGTCTGTGGCATCCTGGGCAGATTCAGACAAGAGTCCCAGGTGATCTGTAAGGCACAGCCCTAGGGCTTGAGCTCATGGCTGTTCTCACTCATGCCTCTAATTTCATGGCTGAGGTCTCCAACTGACCTTGGACGTGGAGCTAGCAAAACGCCCCTTCCTCTTACTAAGAACCATCTTTGAGGTCATTCTCTACAAGCCGTAAAGAGAAAGCAGAGATTAACTCAGTACAGGAGTGATGAAAAGCACGGATTATTTTTAAACGTAGGAGATGCCATCTAGACAAAAGGTAAGAAAGAGTAGTTCCCTGTCACGTCTGTGCTGTCGTGCCCAGGGGAAGCATACACGTTCTCTCTTTCCTCCACTGAAAATATGTTGAGTTCGCAGCGATGGGTCCATATCCGATTCTGATTTACCCACGCAGAAGTGGCAGGTGTAAATCACCAAATGAACAAAATCAATAAACCAAAGTCAGGTTTTTGTTTTCAAGCAGCCACTGAGGACCCACACAAGCGACCGAAGAAGCCACGTGGCAGAATCAGCGCTCTCAGCACGTCCCTAAGATTATTCAATTTATTCTTGTCAAGAGTAATTTACTAAGCCCACGCTGGATTTTTTATTTAGATGATACTGTTGGTTTGTCTTCCGCTGCAGATCTACGAGAGAGGCGCCCCAGGGGACGGTGGCACTTGCTTCTGAACAATGCTGGACTCAAATTGGAAAAAATGTCACTTTGGTGGGAACAAATTATTGTTCAAATCGCTCTGCGACGAGCTGGTGTCTCCAGATGGGCTCTGACCTGACCTTTTCTGAACCAGCATCGTTGTATAAGTGCTTCGGTCCCACTCAATGACTTTGCTTAGAAAACAGCTCAACTCCTTAAGTGCTTGGTATGAATTTGGAGCCATGCATTCAATGCCAAGCAATCAAATTCCCTCAAGGAAGAAGCCGGACATTCTTTTTTTGTGTGTGTGCAGTGCTAAACCCCAGACTGGGAACATATGGGTTTCCACGCATGCTGTGGGGTCACACTTCTTGGGTTCATAGCACTGGACTCCATCACACTAGTGGTGAGACTGTGCCTCAGTTTCCCCATCTGCAAAATAAGGATGATGGCAATAATCGCCTCACTCGTTGTGAGGCAAAGGTTCTGGGCGTGTGACAAGTCACTGATCGGTGTGAGCGGCCACTGATGACACCCCCCAAAAGTCTCTGTGTGACCTGGTTCTGTCTGAGTGGAGTACTGAGAATTTAAAAACAGTTCTATTTTTAAAGTGTCCTCTTCCAAGGCTTCTGAGTTCTCCTGGCTTTTAAACATCAAAGCACTTGGGAGTCTGTCCTTCGCAGAAGCTGTTCTCTCTCCCGAGAGAGATTTCTTTTCTTCTGCACTTTCTGTGTTGGTTGTTTCTGAGGGGTTTGTAGGGCAGGATGATGTCGGGACACCATTGTCTTGGATCGTGGACCACCATCATTCACAGCTGTGAAGACCCTGAAAGTTCAAGGCCCCCAGGAACAGGTGGAGAGAAATGCCTGCCAATGCGATCAGGGAGGTGTCAGAGGAAAAGCCTGTAGTGCGCTGAATAGTATTACAACTGGCCCAAAGGTGTGCCCAGGTCGTCACCCCTGGAACTTGTGAACGTGACCTTACTTGGAACTCGTATTTGCCGATGTAACTAAACTAAGGATCTTGAGATGAGATCATCCTAGATCATGTAACCATCCAATGACAAGGGTCCTTTGAAGAGACACAGAGAAGAGAAAGCCACATGAAGACGGAGTCAGGGGCTGGAACGATGGTGCCAGAAGCCAACGAACATCTGCGGCCACCAGAAGCTGGAGGAGGCAGGAAGGATCCTCCCCGAGAGGCGATGACAGAAGTCCAGCCCGGCTGATACCTGGATTTCAGACTTCTGGTCTCCAGGACTGTGTGAGAATCAATTTCTGTAGATTTAAGCCACTAAATTTGAGGTATCTGTTTTACAGGAGCCCCAGGAAGCCCATCAAGAGCCTCAAGGAGCTTTCTGCACACATCTCCTGGTTGAGAGTTGGGCTGCTTACCACTGAGAAAAGGAAAGCATGACCTGAGACCACCCTTGTGAAATCTAAGCCCCCCGGGAGAAGAAAACCCCTTTATGGGCACTCCCAGGGCTGTCACGGGCTGTTATGCTCTTGGGCCCTGTGTTTTCAGAAGACAGCCCCGGGAACCTCTGAATGAATTACTCCCATTATGAATCCTGGAAGGTGCAATGGAAAGAAAAGGCCAGGCTGCTTCCATTTGACATGAGCGCTAAGTAAGGACCATACATCTTTGGTGTGTCATTGTTCTCCTGGCCTCTGGTACTCAGCAACGTCCCAGAGAGCATTTCGTAGGAAATACTTTGCAGCTTAAGTCATCTCTGGGGATTTGGCGGGTGTGGGGTGGGGGTGTGGGGGAGGGCCGGCCAAAGGTTCATCTGACAAGCCCAAACCCGGCTTATGATCAACTACCTTTCTACTGGGGAAGAAATCCAAGGGTTTCGCTCTTCCGTTTCAAACACAAAATAAGGCGATGGCATGACAGCTTATAATGTTACAGGAAAGTACATTTCAGCATCACACTCCAAAAAGAATTCAGAAGTGGATTTTAAATTCGGAATCAATGTTACACAGAGGGAAAAAAGAGTTTTCCCTCTACCCTTCTAGGTTCTTGGCTGAGGACCCCCCCGACACCCCCCCCACACACACACCCAATAAAAGATTAACAGGAGAAAAACAGACGTTTAATAACAGGCATACCTCCAGTACACATGGGAGAGAGCTGGGAAAACTGAGTACCTCCCTGAAATGGCCCAGGCTACCGCCTCCAACACCACATTCAGCTAAAGACAAAAGAAGATATTGGGGGTGGACAGGAGGCCAGTGATTGGAAATTACCAGGGAGCACAGTGAATAGGGGGTGGTGTGATGCAGACCGAAGTCTTCCTGGTACAGAGAGGGAGACACCCTTAAAAATGAAGATTTCCCTCATAAATGAAAATGGCTGTCACCAAAGGGTAACTTTTACTGGGTTTTCAGAGCTTCTCTTGTATCAGCAGCTTCTCAAAATAATAATAATAATAATAATAATAATAATAATAATCCCCAAATTATCCTTATGCCAAACTGGCATGTGTTGGGGTGGCAAATTCTGCTCCCCTTCAGGTGTAAATGATTTCCTTTTCAATAGCAGTTTTTCTGATAGCTTGGACACTAGAGTTTCCTATTGTTCTGAAAATAACAATGACTTCTAATTTTAAAGAAGCCAACCAAGATGAGTTTAAATTCTTGGACTTGGAACACATGGGTGATTTACTGCAACCTAAATGCTTCATTGCTTTGACCTTCATAAAGACTCAGACTTTGAAAATAAACAGAAGCCATAAGGACCCTTTGGCCCAATGCTTCCATTCTGCAGATGAGAAAACTGACTATTGGCAGAGCACAGGGAACTGACTTTGATAGTTAATGACAGAAGGATTGAAACCCAGCTGGTCTACCTGCCATGTATCTTACACTTTCCTCTTTACCATCTATTGTCCTTCAATCTGAATATGTAAATCAGTGTCCTAAATTTAATTGCCCTATTTAAGGATGATGATTCTGCCTCAATTTTTTAAAACATTGAGTAACTCAGTTATCTTGTAACCATAAGTTGGTGTAAATTTGAAGTCATATGTGCTTTTCAGCTAAATTCTTCAGTCTGTGTTCACGCCACTCGAAAGACCAAGATTCCATGTTGCTTGAATACATGGAGAATGGTCTAAAACATTTGCACAGACTTCACCCACTTAGTAACACGTCTCTCTTCACAAATGTTCTCAGCCACTGCAACACCACAGATGGCCAGCAGATGGGAGCAAACTACTTCGCAAAAACAACCAAAGCTCTAGGTAATAAGACCAGGACATTCAACTCACTGTGTCTGTCAACTTCTTGAAATACCATCATCTTTCTGCTCCCTCAAAATTTAAGTCTCAAATGACTATGTGTTTTAATTAATAAGTCTTCATTACTTAAAAGGAATGTGATAATTTGAGGAGGTGTCTTTTGAGTATGTGTTTAAGAAGTTTCAGTATGAAAAGAGACACCTGTTTCAAACCACAGGATATTCTGAAAACGCTTAAGTTCCCATCTAAATGTGAAGACAATCAAGAACTGAAGAGTTATTTCATCTGAAATCCTACAAGTGGCAAAAAAAAGGTATGTAAACCATGATCTCAACATAAATCCATTCAACCAAGAGAGTCGAGTCTGCCTTAGTTGGCTGGGTCAGTATACAAAGTGCTGACTTTCTAAACATTTGGAGGAATTTTAAGGAGGTTCAGGGGATATTTTCTTAGGGAGAAGGGGTAGCAGGAAAGATCTGTACAGCCAGAAAGACCCCCAAAACATTTCTCACACCCAGCTTTTGTGCAAATACAGATAACGAGGCATTCATCTTAGAATATTGTTTTTCTTTAAGTATAACACCCTCACCCCATGATTATTTTGTTCTCTCCATCTTTTTTTTTGCAGCTTGGTTGTCAGGGGACAAGGGCGAGCTGGCAGGAACCCTGGCAACCCAGGGCTGCAGGCTCAGCACAATTAAATTTGATAAGGAGGATGGGGGCGCCCCCAGGTAGGCCCAAAATGTCAGGAGGTGAACTCAAACCAAGGCTCTGTTTGCAAATAAGAGCTATGCATTGCCATCACAGCAGGGGTGTAATGAGATCGCTTTTAATTAACTGTAAAAGTAATTACCCATATTAGATGTAAATCGCACTTGTTTTTACATGAGGTGAATAATTCCAGCGCAGATTTTAAGAATAATACTTCTGGAGGAGCTGTCAGCTGGGAACTCTCTCAAGTCTCTGTGTTTTAAAACAGTATAGGGAGAAACGTACCAGGCTGGAGAGCCCTGGCTTTGCCACCTGGCTGCTTCTCCTTCTCTTTCCACTGATGTCAGGCCCCAGCTTTGGAACACACCCTCCCCACAGCTCTATGCTCAGAGAAGCACCACACGACAGAAGCTTCCAAATCTGGGGAGATTTTTTTTTCCATTTGTTTGTTTTTGGCTTTTGGCTTTCGGCCTCCTGCATGATCCCGGCACTTCCTTTGATGGGCTCTTGTGAATAACTAAAGAACCAGAAGGCAGATGAAGGAAGAAGGCTAACCGGCCAGTGGTGTGTGCCCTGGAGCAGTGCAAATGGATTCTGTCCAAAGGACAAAATAGATCCCCAAGGGGGACGTGGGGTCAGGAGAGACCCAGCCAGCCTCATGGTGACCCCAGGCTGGAGATGGGACTTGAAAGTCCCAGGGCAGAACGTCTGGAAAGGACAGATGTCTGCATGACCAGCAGCAAAACCAAAAGGCAGGGGGCTCCCTGAGACATCTAAATAGCACGAGAAAACGGTCCAGTGTTGGGAGGGAGCAAAGGTAAAACCAGACTCGTCGGGTGGGGGGACCCTGTTAAGATGCATTCTCCTGGGCTCTGGAAATTCCCGACTTAGAAAAGACGGATGTGGGCCCCTGAACCTCCCATTTGAGCCACGGTGAAGCATAAACAGCCAGGATGGAGTTTGCAAATATGAAATCACTGGGTAATTATTTATACTTTGATAGGCACCTTCATTAAGGGATTTGAGGATGCAATTATCAAATTGAAGCTAGTGCACTCCAGCTAAGCAAGCGAACTGAAGACCGGGAAAGAGGGCTGCAGAAAGACGACTTCATGCCCATCCAGGCAGCATGTAACTTTGGAGTCAATGAGGTCCCTTCAAAAAAGAAACAGCCTGGTATTTGAATAGCATGTCTACCCTTGCAATTCTTTTCCTGCTTACAACCACTTCTGAGTTTTTGTTGCTGTTGTGTTGCTAGTAATGCTTGTTTTTGATCTCCTTAAAACAACGCCAAGTGGTGGGGAGAGGGGGAAGCAGGAAATGTGCTGGTTTGATATTCTGCCCAGAGAACTTAATCCAGTTCAAGTTCAACGGAAAGACAGGTCAGAACTGGAAATTGTATCTCTTACAGGGAGCTTTTATTCCTTTCTGTAAGGGCCACACATGTTTTCCCAGTGCTTCCTATATCTGATACCCTAAATACATCTGACTCCCACATAGTCTATATAAAGGATTCAAAATAAGAAAGAAAAACAAGGACTGTAGTTTGGTTCTTAATTAGCATATCAACCTCTTGAGGAAACGCGACATAGTAACATTTGGCGATACGAAGATAATTAAATGATTATTGGAGGGGACATGCAATGAGAAGTTGTACTGCAACTTACCCTCCAAGTGTGGCTCAAAATATATAAGAGAGAAGCCTCAGGAATGAATCTACTTTTGTGTCAAATCCTGACTCTGCCACTTAATAGCTCCATGGCTTTACGAGGCAACTTCTCTGCCTTAGTTTCTGTTTTTGAGGAAATGGGGTTAATTTATTTTCCTGATACCATCAGGCTGGTGTTCATATAAGTGAGATAATGTACATAAAAGGTTGTCCCATAGGTAGGGGTCAGAATGCTTGTTACTATAGCTGCGATTTTTAAATTTTATTATATATACATATCCATTATATATTATTCAGTACATTACATAACTTTATTGTAATTCTTCTTCTTCCTCAATATGAGATGCTTCTAAACACTGCCTGTAACTGTTCCAGGTCATAGCTATTGCAGTCCATTAAATGACCCCACTGGAGGCAAACAAAGATGCAATTTCTAAAAGGACAAGTCTCCTGGGAATTGATGCTGATGGATAGTCTATTTCAATACCCACTAAACCACTCTTGGAAGGACCCTAACACAAGGACTAAACAAAACCACTTAACTGAGTATTTAATTTCCTCCTAGGAATCAGACATCCCACAAAGACATCCAATGGTCACAGCAAAGCAAGATTTCTGTCAATTAGAGAAGACATAGCACAGCTGAAGTTCAACAACATTGTGCAGATTATGGGGGAAACATTTAGCGTTCTTGGGTTACCTGTTGCATGTACGGATATAAGCTGCCAGTTTCCAAGAAATGACTCTGCTCTAAGGCACTGACAGAGATCTGCTGATGGCTGGCTGGTGCCACAGTTCTCCTGGGAAAAAGGTCCTTGCAGCATTCTTGTCAACCGGGGTTTCTTGGGAAGCAATGTTTTCTGTCCCTGAGACCTTGGTTTGGCATTTTGCTTTCTGGTGGAAAATAGATAGTGCCCTTTGCACAAGACTAAGTAACCAACTCTCTGTTCCAGGATTACAAACTCGACAGCCTTAAGTAATCTACATGGTCAAAATGGTTGCCGTCACTCTCACCTACGCTGAACCAACCTGGACTTAAAATAGATCTCTCTCTCTCTCTCTCTCTCTCTCTCTCTTTTCTTTATTCTCTCGACTTTCTACACTCTGGAATGAGTGTTAGGAATAACGTTAAGTGTAGAATACTTACTATTGGAGGGCTAAACTTTATATAAACTAGTATAATAGAAAAGTTATTCAATCCATGTGTATATACCTTCTTTCATCAAAGAACATATAGATAATCATTTTCTTGGTTTAGTTTCCAATGGAAACTAAAGTTTGACAACATAGGCCTAAGAGTTAATATGCAAGAAACAAGTGTTTATTTTTATTACAATAAATGTATAAATCTAAATACATGGACGTGAACATCTGATCCCTACGAGTGAATTTAAAAAATCACCAGAGAAACAGCCACGTAAGCTTTCTACAGAAAAATGAAAGAGAGGAAAATAAGTATGTATTTTCTTTCTGATGCTATGTGATTTATTAGTAATCCATTCTGTGAAACATATCAATTTTCACATGCGTGCAGGAAAAATGTGCCTTAAAATAGACAGTTTACCATAATTACATTTCTCTGATTGTTCACCCTTTCCCCAGTGCCATGTTTACTTTGCAGAAACTGCCATTTGGTTTTTATACGCAAGAAGAGAATTAAGAATATCCTCTTTAAAGTTTTCATTACTTCTCTTTTGCAGTGGGAGGCCCACACGATTTCTAGAATGTAGATGCTATATTGGGAGACAGCCGCAGAAATCCAGCCTACCCCTTAGGATGTCTTAACTATCTCACTGATCCATGTTGTCCTGGGAATGAGGTAAGAAAATACATGTTGGCGATTCCAAATCATGAAGGCTGAGCTCTTTAAACACAGAGACTTTGTCACTTTAACCACTCTGGGTAAAATCCCTATACAATATATTTCACCGTCTTCACTTTCTAGAACATGGATGGTTGGTTTTGGTATTGAAAACTCGGTACAATACCATCCCCACACTTCTGGTAACCTTAGAAGGGATGACCCTCCTGCTAAATACCCCAAACTATTCTGTCCTTGAAGAGATGTGGGTGCATTCCAATGTTTTCCCAGCACCTGCCTCCATGGTCAGCTGCACTTACTGCTATCGTGTTACTTAATTTGGTTCCTGATTCACAACCAGGTATCTCGGGACGGCTTTAGAGTCTCAGCCTCTTACAGATAAATTGTATGTTCTGTTCTGTTTTTTTGTTTGTTTGTTTGCTTGTTTGTTTTATGACTTCCAGATGTGTGAATTTCAGATAATCAAGTATAACAGAGAACTCTGATTTCTCCTATAGTAATTAGCGGATTAATAACTTTTTAAAAATATCGTTGCTTTCTGTTCAGATAAAGTAGATATGGACCTAAATGTATGCGCTATTGCCAAGTGCATCAGAATAGTTTATGCTGGTAAGACATACACATAACGTAAAAATAATTTTTTTTTTTGTACCACAATTACCTGAAAATCGTTTTGAATTAACACAAGCATCGGATGACTTGGATTGATTTAAAGTACAGGGAAGGGAGTCATGCTCTGACCAATCCCACCTTGACTCAGGCTGTATGACGTTCCTTCCCAGGCTCCACAGTCCCTCTGAATTTATTTCTCCATAAACATGTTTTGTATTCCAGAATCTTGGTTCACTGTGTCCCCTCAACCTGAACCACTGTCTCTCTGCTCACCCATCATATGCCTGCCGAAGCTAATCTCCCCTCCTCCTCTGCTCCATCCAGGACCGACTGCTCCTCTGGCACCCACTCTCTGTCCTGCACCTCTGCTGAAGGACAATTTAATTAGGGCTGTTGTTTCCGGTGCCTTTTGTACGTGACATTATCAGCTCCTCAAAGGAAGGCCATGAACAACAACTAAGTGTCTTCTAAAAAGTCATTCTTAGTGATTAAAATGTATATATGTTGATACCGGGGGTGCCCCAAAAATGCATCAAGTGGACACTTTGGTCAATGTTGCTCAAGCAGTAGTTCGCCGTCATCAGAAGTGTCTGGACGCTGATGGGAACCACTGTGAACACGGTATGTATTGAGTATGACAATTTTAATACAGTTCCCCTTTCTTAAAATGTGCATACTTGTTTTTTGGCACCCTCTGTGTGTGTGTGTGTGTGTGTGTGTGTGTGTGTGTGTGTGTGTAATATTATACATAAATATGTTACAGTAAATACATACATATATATATAAAACTTCACTTAATTCCATAAAGTAGGCACAATGATTCTCCTCAGTTTTCCAGGAAAACTAGGAGAAGTTAGGTCTTCTTCCCAAGGTCAGAGCTACCAAATGTAGGCTCTGGGCTTTGAATCTGGTTTGTTCTACTCAGAAGCTGGTGATCTTAACTATTTAGCCAATCTGCTTTCCTGTTGTATTCATCATCATTTTCTTAAAATACTCCACGGGGCGGGGGGTGGGGGGGGAATGCTTTTAACAGAGGAGTGCATGAACACAAAACACAAGGCACTTGGACCATTTCTTAGCTTTTCTAACCATTTTGAGCCTCCATCCATTACTCAGCATAATTGGTATACTCACACATACGTAGTTTGTGTATGTGATAAACGCACATAAAGACTTAAACACAGAGCCAGGATTTCAGAGTAACTAAAACACATGGCCAATGGCAGTCATCACGTATCACGCTGAAGCCACGTTACACCCTCCTTAGCCAGGCTAAAGAGACTGCGTATGGATTCATTCACTCAAGAACGCTTTCCACCTACCTCCGGAAGAAGACTCTTTCTTGGCCGATAGCCACAGACATCAGCTCTGAACACTTGACCTGCTCTCCTAACACCCTCACAGCAATAGCAGGGTACTCACCAGTTTTGTCTGTAACATGAGGACGCCCATTGCAACCTTCTCCCAAGGGCTAGAAAAAGGCATGTCCTGGGAGAAACTGGCCAACCAACCCCAGGAAAACACACCAGGACACCAAGAATTTATGTTTCTCTCTCTCTCTCTCTCTCTCTCTCTCTCTCTCTCTCTCTCTCTCTCTCATAGTAATCTCCACCAGGACCCGGAACAACAGGAAATACTCAGCCTATTTTGGAGGCTTACAATTTCCCATCAGCTGCCTGCGAGCTCACATGGCCCCATCCCCTTGTATAAAGCTAACAGGCTTTAGGAAAGAAGATCAGCTTTGCTAATAGCGAAGAGAATAGAAAAGAAGAAGCCACCACTGATAAAGTCAGCCCAAGCGACTCTCTGAGGCCACAGGCCGCCAGGCTGCTTACGCTTTATCAGTGGATTCCAGGTTGGGTCGGCCTGGCAGGCACTTTAGCTAAAGAGGAGCTTTGCTGGGCATCACGTGGGCACGACACCATCAAAGGAGCACCCCCAGCAATCACTCATGCCAGCCTGCCTGCTCACCTCAGAAGGCTCCATTCTGTTCCTCTGAAATCCATCAAGAGTGGCAAAAGGCACGCATCTCCCTCGCCCTGACCCTCCAAAAGGACTTCCTGTAGGTGGATAAGCCAGGTAAGGCAGTGACATTATTCTAATAAGCACAAGACGATCGGCTCAGCAAGACAATTGATAAAAACAGTCGTGTGTCTCCATACGAAGTCTTTTATTTTTCCATAGAGTTCCTATTTGTGTGCTCCCAGGTATCTTTATAACAACGGGTTCAAGTTTCCCCAAATCTTTGGTTGTCGTCGTTTTGATCGCCAGCTAGCCTGCAGGACGCCTCTGTGACAGGCACATCCCCAGGGATTTACAGGTATCGCTTCTACAGCGACCCCGCGCAGTCAGTTTTATGATATTGGTCCTTCAGGGAGGAGAAAGCTCAGGTTCAGAGAGATGAAGTTATGCTGTTCGGGACGTGCCATTAGCAAGTGGCAGACACAGAGATCAAAGCTGGGTATAGACTTACGAAACAGTCATCAAACTGTGGCATTTCTCTATTGGAAAGCCGAATGCATGAACAAGTGGATTTAGGAGCAAAGAAAGCCTGAAACATGGCTGGAGGCACAAAAGCCGACACTGACGCTGTCCTCCTACTTTGAGCACGCCACGGGACGGCAGGGGCCTTTGGAAAAGTCAGTAATGCTGGGAAAATGGAAGGCAGCAGGAAAAGGGAGCCCACGGATGAGACGGACGGAGTCCGTAAGAGAAGCGACGGGCCGCAGTCTGCAGGCGCTGCACCCAGCCCGGGGCTGTGAGGACGGGACATGTGGGCGTCTCTTATTCCTAGGGTCGCCAGGAGTCAGAGCTGATTCAAGGGCATGTCTGTCCCTGTCTGTGTCTCTGCCTCTCTCTCTCTCTCTGGCTTCCTATCCCACTGAGGATGAAACCGCTTTCCTTAATGCTGTTCCTACCCACTCCTGCTCATTCTGACCTTATAGCTTCTCAACTGCAGCAGCCTCACACCCACCTTGGGTGTTTGCGTGCACTTGCTGTGCCCTCCCCCTGCAAAGCTGCTGCTCGGGACACCCCCGTGGCCGGCTCCTTCTCCCCATTCTGGTATCAGTTCAAATGTCAGCTCACCAGTAAGCTCTGCCCCAGACATTGGGTAACGCTCTTCCATCACTCTGTTTTATTTCCTTTATTGCACTCACCATTATTTTCACTTAAAACATTGACCTTGTTTATTTTTCTGTCTCCACATTTTCTAGACGCTTAGCTCCCTGAAGGCAAAGTTTTCCACTTATTTCTCCATACTGGACCCTCACCTAGTATCAGTACCTGGCACTTCGTAGCTACTCGGTAACAACTGGACTAACCTAAAGAATATGTCTCTGCCTGCTTTTTACCCACTTCAATACACAGTTTGCCTTTTCATTTGGGGATTTCCCCCAAAAAAATAAGTTTCATAATAAGATGGTTTAAAAAATTATTTCTACTTTGCTTTCTCTATAACATTCTTTCTCTTAAATATGCATTTTCTTCTCTTACCATCACCTACCCCTCCTTTTACAGGCACATACCTTTTTCGGTTTTATTCTATTAGCCTCTTTCACTTCCCTTGTGTTCCTATTTATATACCCCTTGACCTCTAATTCTTTCTCAGATCCACCATTTCCAAAGTGGATTTCAATTACTATAGTTTTGACCTTCTAAAGTTCTATCTGCCTTTTCATATTCGTATCCCTTGCTCTGTCCTTGTGCACGCATCCGCCCTCCAATACCCAGTATACCCCTCTTGTACTTTCCTCCATATCAAATGTTTTTTTTTGTGTGGTTTTTTTTTCAAGCCAGGTCCACAACCAACTAAGTAAGTCCAACTGCTGCCTCGTCCTCCACACCGAATCCATAGATATTCAACAGGGTACATTAGACATTTTTTAATGGAATTTAACAGACACACATCAAGGGTCCTATATCATAGCTGTTTGGCCAAATGCCCTGGGCAGGGGTAAGATTGCCACTGGTTGACGACCACTACCCCAGAGGAAAGTTACCTTTCTCTAACTGTCGTTAGTAGATCAAGAGATGTAGGAAAGCTACCTTTTAGACATTCTTCTCAGGATATTTTCATCACAAATCCCAACTGACGAATTTTAGGAATATAAACTTACGTCCAAATACACAGATACCTAACTGAGATGCTTTTGGTATCGTGAGTGTTGCCATCAGCTAGTTCTGGGTTCAAATTCAGCTTTTGATGTCTACTAGCTATGAGATTTGAGTACCTTTGTTAACTCAATCTCAGCCTTTTTTCTGTAAAGTGGGGCTATTCCTAGGGCGTCCCTCATAGGGCAGTTATGACTATTAAATAGGGTCATGTGAGAAAGACACCTAATCAGTGCCTTATATTCAGTACTGTTACCATTACCATCAAGATATAGGGTCACTTCACCACCACTGTCAACCATCTTCTTTCCAGTATAGTTCCATCAAAAAACAGCAGTAACCACACCAAAATCCACTCCAGGAACTGGTGGATTAAACAAATAATATCTTCTCTCCTCTTTCCCAGCACGTCTTCTCTCTCTCTGTCCCTCTTTTTCCATCTTTCAGTGTGTGAAGAAGAGGCTAGAGCAAGTGGCAGAAGGACAAGAATGAAGAAGCACCCCCATCTCTCTCTGTCATGGACAGGGGAATCAAAACTGAATAATACATTCAATGAGTTACTTAATTAACTGGGTGAAGGTGAGGCTGAAACAGCTGAGTTAAATAATGAGATGTCAAGCCCAGAAGCTTGGACCAAGGAGGGATTTGAAAACCCTCTTCCTGTCAGAAGAAACCACAGGATTTTTCAGGCAGATGACACTAAAGGGGTTTAATCTTTCCATTTTTGTCCTTCTGAAAGCAACGGTCTTTAAAAAAAAAAATCGACTGAAATAAGGCCAACTGTAAAATTAGCATTTGTGTAGCAGAGGTCATTAAAATGAGTTAGCCCGGGTCCTTTATAACGTTAAGCCAGTACTAAAAGGAGAAGAATGAAAAATAAAAAATAAAAGGTCCGGTTAAAAGGATCTTAAACGGAGAGGCTATGGCTAATAGCAAGGCTATCTCAGAAGGACTAATTAAGCCAGAAATAAATGCGGCTCCAAGGGAAAGGCTATTGTGTGAGGCACCTAAATGTCAGACGGCTGACCACAAGCTTCACCTGCTGTTAATTAAAATCTAGTTGTCATCTCTAGTTAAGGGGCTGTGAGCATCTCTCTCAATACTCTAAGACTATTACAGCCAGACACCCGCCCTCCCCACCCTCATTCATCCTGCCAATTAATGTTGATTTTCATCTTCGTGTTTCGGGGTCAAAAGATGAAAGCATAACCTATTTTTTTTAAGGCAAGACAGCTGATCCCAACTTAAGTATTTGTGACATTAATGAGTACTTTAAAAATAAAATGCAAATGAGGGCTGACTTTGAAAAATGGGAGCTGTTGGTACTCTCGGAGCAAAAAGTCGTTAAACATCCTCAATAACACTGTTTCTTTCCATTCGTCTTGGACATTACATCAACACCGTCTTGCACGTTTTATATGCTCATGCTCTTTGTAAAGACAAGGCTAATAGGATAAGGTTGCCTCCTCTGTGGGTCTGTGATTGCAAATACAGGTATATTTACAGCACACTTACAATTTATGCCACATTTGCATGCCACCTGTACTGTGTATCCAGTACAAATTATACACACACATATATGTGTACATGCCAACAAATGTGCACACATATTCACATTTAATTTAAGCTACCCATGTAATCATAGGTTTAGTATGCAAATTCTTTTTTCTAATACACATACAAATCATACCTGAACTTTTTGGGAAGGATGTTTCTATAGCTTCACAGAGGTTCATGTTATACAAATGTATGCAGGGGTCAAACTTCATTAAATGATGCTCTTAAGATCTGTGTATTTCAATATAAATAAATCGTACCTACGAAACAAACCATGGATACAACTGAATTCTGTTAAAAGATCTGCGAGCTGAAATGTTCAAGGGTGAAGGATAGTGGTGTTAGCATAGAAACCAAAATGCGGTGGATTGACGCATGGGTAGATGGAAAGCTATGTGATAGAACAAACATGATAAAATATTAATTATAGTGTCTTGCTGGTGGGTATTTGGGAGTTCATGACCGTTTCATCTTTTCTATATTTGAAAAATAACATGTCAAAAAAAATGCATACCTAAATTACAACAATAGGCTCACCCATGTACCACAGAAAATAAAATCACACCCCACTGCTGGGACATACTCCCATCTTCGGAGAACCCCAGTGGGTTGCAATCAATGAACCCTTCATAGGAACGTTGCCCAATTTCAAACAAGATGCAAAATGCACTTCTGCTACAACTAAGTATACACTCTGAAGAGTATCCTCCTGAGAGAAAGGGGAGCTGAGCAGGAGACATCAGCTGTAAGAGGCGGAACGCATGTCCCAGAATGACATCTCGTCTACCAACAGTAGGGAACTTTGCCTCATGAACTAAGGAGGCCTGGTCAGGCTCCTGCACATTAACGTTTAAACAGTGACCCCCACCTGCCCCCTGGATGTGGGGGACACTACCCATTGTAGCAGCAGTCATGTTTTTATTGCCATTGTCAGGTTTACTGATGTTTAGCATGGACCTTGAATAGAAAAAGGCTGAGGATAACAACTTCCGAGAGTGATGGCTTTAAGCTACTCAGTAATACAAAATACCTAATCGTCTGATTAAAGTTCCCCTTTCCCACTGAGACATTCTATTTTATTCAAACATGACCCCTGCCTATGGCCACCCCTGTCCATTCACAGTTCAGCTCTGGCTTCATCTCCCACCAAACCCCCAGCATCCCTCCAGCCTCATGGCCTGGGGGACCCTGCCCACTCCCATGCCTTTGTTTTAGAAGATGCTGCTTATTTATCCAGGTCACACGTCATGGATTTTGAGACTCAGTCTAGGGGTTCAAGATTCTCAACTTCCCTTTCCCCCACGCCCTTCTCCGTGGTGTGCAACCTGGGACCTACTCCAATCCCCACTGCATTCTGAGTGTTTGGAGAAGCCAGAGCCCAACCTTCTCCCCCATCCAATCTACCTCATGGAGGCTGAAAGACTTTTCTGATGGGTGACACTCTCTCTCTCCATCCTCTGCACCATCGCACCTTCCTTCCTCTCGCCTTCTCCCTCTTCCTCTCTTTCTCTGCTTGTTACTGCCAAACAATATGGTTTTCTATTGAATTCTATTCCCTAAGCTCACCTAGGACAGGTGCACACACCTAGGGCAGCGTCCAGGGCCCCACCACCTAGATAGAGTTTCCAGCTCATCTCCCTGGATCTGATTCTGTTGAGAAGGGAGGTGGATAAACGTCCTCCATAGCGGTCAGCTACTTCCACGGTCTAGACATGGTTGAGGGCTAAAGGTTGGGTGACAGGACAGCCAATGCCATCTTGGGGACAGGCAAAGGGCATCACTGATTCCTAGGAGCACAGAGTCTGAGGCCAGACCACCTGAACTGGAATCCTGGTTCTTTTACGTGTCAGCTGGGTGGCCTTGTGCAAAATACACCAGCTTCCTGTGCCTCCGTTTCCTTCATCTTTAAACTTGAGGTTGGGGGATAACAATAGCTTGTTTTATAGGTTAATACGATGATGAGGTAGATTTGTGTTTGTAAAGTCCTCTAAATTGTATCTGGCCCACAAAAACTACTAAATAAGTGTACGCCAAACCGTTTTCCAAGGTAGCTGTGCGGCTCATGCAGTGAATTCGGTACTTTCATTCGCACTGGGGGGATGGACTTCTTTTTGACTTGGTGGAGAACCCTCAGGGCAAGAGGAAGGAAGAAGCAGCAGCTCCCTCCAACCTCCACGCTCAGCCACTGGACACCCATTGCTCCATTCCATGGAGTGTCCCTCCTACCCTGAGGATGGACCCAGGCCTGGGGCCGTGCCCAACACGAAAGGGCAGCCAGACTGCATTTGCTGCACAGGACACAAAACTCAAGGAGCAGAAATGTTCAACCTGATCTATAGCAGAAGGTCAGGAGTACTGGACCACGAGGCAATTTCAAAATTGAAAAGAAAAAAAAAAAAAAAAAAACAGAAGAAAAAAAAAACAAAACCCAAACATATAGACCTTAATGAAATGTTGGTACAAAACTAAGAGACGCACACTGGTGTGACTTCAGAGGCAGGCGACACCACAATCAGCAACTAAATTAGGTGAAGCTGTTTCTTCAGTCCTGTATTTTGATTGCACATAAATCAATTTTGATTAGATTCAAAAATTACTGAACATGCACCTCGATGCGCCATCACGTTTTATCTGATAACGTAAACTTTACATGGGATCAGCTCTAATTTCTACCTGTAAGAATCCCCGTCAACAATGGCAGACATCATTAAATGCTGCAAATGTAGAAACATAATTAAATTAGCTGATAATCATCGCTCTCCTTCTATACAGGCTCTAATTTAATGCACTTCCAAGTGTAATGAGTCTCACTGGATTGAAAATATGGTCGAAATAACAGAAACAAGATTACATTAATTGGAAGAGATACTGATAAGGCAGATTGCTCTGCATTTTTTTTTCTTTTCATTTTTTTGAAAACCACACAGTTCTGAAAACGGTGATGAGACTGATTTCCACCACCGTTAGAGAGAACTTAGGGCACATTAGCGTAAGAAGGGGAATGAAAACAGAACACAGAGAAAGAGAGAATGTTTCCTTAAAGCGCTAACAAAGTGAATTCCAGCAGAAGTACCTGAAACAAGGAAAGGAGCCTCAATGTTTTATCCCATTTTTATAAGTCTGCCTATAGGAAGTTGGGCTGTAGTAAGATTCATATTGGGCAGGGCTTCACACCATTCGTTCATTGATTCATTCAAATCGTTATTTTTGTTGCCAAATACCTCCTATGTCTTAAACTTTGGGGTAACAGGGGTGAAGAAAAAAAAAAAGCTGTGTTTTCTGGGTCTTCCTCACTTAATGCGACGTGGCTCCCTGCACTTCTCACTTTAGCCAACTGCAATTAAATTACTGCGCGTGGACGTGCTTTGGACGGTGTCTCTCTCCGACTACCGACCAGGATGTAATTTCTTAGGAGAAAGGGCTGGTGCCCGGAGTCTCTCATGGTAGTTTACACGTGCTATGTGCTCCTTCGTTGTTTACTGAATAAATAAAAGAATTCATTTACAAATGATCCTCATAGGCTTACATTAGGACAGTGAGAGGGAAATCCAACTTTCGTCTTCTCCTGCCATGGTCGTAAACCACCTCTAGGAGTTTCCAGGGACGTCCAGGAATGCCACCACACTTACCCAACAAAACCATTTCCCTCCACTTTCACTGCACACACCGCTGCCCTGACACTGCTTTTGGGACAAGAGACGGTCTTGCAAAAACCACTTGGAGTAAAGATGCCATAACTCCCCAGGGATGGGACATCCCTGAGGCCGGAACAGAAGCGGATGGAAGGTGAGGTGTTGCTCCTGTGGAACGTGTTCCAAGAGCTCCAGAAGGTCCAGGGTTTGCTCACCGTCATCACTCATTTCTGAGCCTCCTGACAGATGTAATAAAGGAGACAGTCCTGCAGAAAAACCTGATCTCACCAAAACCTGAAAAATAGCCAAGAATCTCAAACAGCCAAGGGACAGGCGTTGCTCTCCCCTTTAAGGACTCTGAAGACAGACTATGAATGCATAGCTTCGTAAGGGAAGGAGTGAAACATTTCACTGACTCAAGGTGCCTTTCCCTGGCTTGCTCCATCGGCCAGAGAGAAACCAAGTTAGTCACATACCCTGCTCATTTCCTTCTTCACATATAAGTTGCATTCCTTTGCATACTTACGTATTTTTTCATTCCCCACCCATACCTTCCTTTTCTATGGTATGTAATTGTGAGATAAACCACAGAACAGAATTTCCATGTAGCAACAGACAGCACAGAATTTCAGCATTTGCATGAAACTGACAACCAGCCACCATCCCTGTCATTTGGTTTTCTTATGCCTCAGAGGTATTGTCTCTGCATCCCGCTCTCATTACAGCAGCCTAGCAAACACCAGCTTTCAAAGTCCAGGCGCTTCCTTCACAAAGCACCTCCTCTCCCTCCAACATCACCTCCCCCACCCTGATAGAGTATTTATCAACTTAATTTGTTTGCACCAATCTTTTGATCTCTTCCTACTAGAATGTAAGCTGTTAGGGGGAGAAAGGCAACAAGCCATTGCTAGCTCACCAATAGGTTCCCAGTTTCCATAATACTGCTTGGGACATACCAGGTGCGTAATAAATACATGTAAATGGCAGACTGACAAAGCCATTAAACAATAAATCTGGTAAAAGAAGCTTTGCTAAAGGTGTGGCATGTCCACTTAAATGGCTGTTTCTTGAATTGCCTAAAGATGGCAGTCTAAAGAGAGAGAGAGATCCATAAAAGAATGAAATCCATTAACTAACATCTCTGGAGGGTCCACTTTGTTGTCCAACTTGTCAGAATAACAGCATGGTCAAAAACAAGAAAAACTGAATTCTACATTTGCTCATAAAAGCAAAAAATCCAAGCACGAATTAGGGAAATTCAGGAGGAGAGAGAGGGATAAATTGACTTATTTATTCATTCTTACTACTTTATATTCATTTAGTCCATTTAATTTTTCGTCCCTTCATTCAATAAACTCCTTAAGGACGTCTCCAGTGTGCTGATTACTCAGGAAAAGACTCAAATGTCCCATAAATGTTCCTTTTCTACACAGACACCCACTCAAACCATTCTAGCATTCTTGAACATTTTCATGGTCCGAAAATGACACAAGCACCGTTGGGTAACATGAACTTTGCATCAAGTACAAAGCACCTTTATGGGACAACGTCTTCCAAGGTCACGTTCTCTCAGTTTTGTTTTTGTTGTTATTGTTTGTGTGTTTGTCTTCAATCAATTCATTCACATGAAGCGAGTGCACATCATTCAGTGTCCCTCAAGGTGTTTGGCTGGATCTACGCGCTCTCCAAATTGGTAAGCTCTTTATCTAGGGTGGGCAGGTGGAGCAGGACTGGCTAGCGAAAACTCTGCATCCTTCTAGCTGCAGGGACTAGTGGACAAGTTCATCTAGTCTTTGCAGCAGCTGATCAGAGCAAACGAGCTTCCGCGCAGGACTTCTGAGGCTTGCTCTGTTCATCCTGGGCTGATACACTGGTCTGTGTAGCAGGTTGAATTGTGCCCCCTAAAAGACATGTCCACATTCTAACCTCTGGTACCTGTGAATGTCCACTATTTAGAACTTTCTTTTCTTTGGGGGTGTGCTTAAGGCTCTGGGGATAAGATCATTCTGGATTTAGGGTGGCCCTAATGCCAATGGCTCGTGTCCTTATAAGTCAAAGAAGAAGATTTGAGACCCAGAGACACACAGAGAAGAAGGTCATGGGACAACAGGGGAGCAGAGATTGGAGCGATGCAGCTACAAGCCAAGGAACGCCAAGGGCGGCTGCAAGTAACCAAATGTTAGGAGAGACGGATGGAAGGAATGTTCTACCAGAGGCTCCAGAAGGAAATGACCCTGCAACCAAAGGACACCTTGATTGCAGGCTTCTGACTTCCGGAATTGTGAGAGAATAAATTTCTCTTGGTTTGAAGTCGCCAGTTTGTGGAAATTTGTTATAGCAGCTCCAAGAAACTAATACAGCGGGGTGTAAATCTGGAGTTTCCAGGGACCGGATATGAATAACCTTGAGAAGAAAACCAATAAAGCTAACAGCAGTTGTGATAAGTGGAGACACAGAGCTTCGTAATGGTCCCCCACGTGCCAGTCCTCCCCTTAAACTCTCTGGTTTCATCAGCATGCATGCTACAGCCAAATTTAGTTAAGAGTTTTGTCGTGTGCAGTCTAAAGAGTCCTAACGAACCAGAAAGGCACACATTTAATGAGAAAGGTCACTGGAGAACTGGCTGAACTGTCACTGAGGGAAGTTTCACAAACTGGTCTGCAGAAGAGGGTGCATCTCCAAGCCTCCCTGCTTTTATGAGATGTGTGGCACAGACAGTATTCAGAGTCAAACTAGAATGATCATTTTCTCTTGTATCAGGATATGCCGGCCAGGGGGATGAGGCCACTCACTCATTATCATAGAACCTGAAACAATTCCAGTTGTGTTGCAATGATACTGAAAGACAGGCTCCCTCTCTGCTTAAAGGAACAGAGGCACATACTGTCAGAAGTTATTCTTCCTTCCTGTCCAGAATATGTCACGGGTCTGGAGCTAAGTGCCGGGCGTGGTAAGTGTCTGGAAGTCACTTTATCTGATCTGCAACGCTGACCCTTTGGAAGTTCTTTAGTGCCCCTGCTCAGTGTTCTCCCCAGTTCCTGGGAAATGACGAAACCCCTCACACACCCTCTTTTCAGCCTGGGACTCTGCACTGTAAATAACCCTCTTGCATGCTCTGTGTTGTGCTCCCAATTCTGCTTTGCAGATGGCTCTGCTCATTCATCAGGGCACTGAAGACCTTCCAAAGGGTCTGGGCTGTGAATTCTGCATCGAGAGAGGCAACACTCAGCCGCACCCAGCACACCCACCGGCTCCCAGGACACAGCATTGCTGGAAAGTACTCAATGTTTCTATTGAGCCGCCAGCTTCATAATATGTTGGTGAGGGCTCCCCTTTTTCCTCTTCTGATGCCAACACACCACATTCAAGTGTGGGGTGAAGATAAGTATTCCAGAACCAAGTACACATGCGTTGGAATCCCAGCTCTGCCATGCACCAGCCACGTGATCTCGGGCAAGGTTTTTTACCCTTTCTGCAGCCTGACTCCCACCTCTAGGAAATGACGATCATAGTACCACTTGCTTCAGAGGGTTGTGTGAGGACTAAATAAAACTGCCCACATTAAATGCTTCGGGGTCATACAATAAACACTAGTTAATTATGCTTGTGTCGTAGAATAACCATGAATGTGGGACTTCAGACGCATTAATGTAACCGACCTGTGTTCCAGTGTCTTCTTCCATAAATAATGATCCTCCCTAACTCTTAGACTTATTGAGCATACGGAATGGTTTTCTACATACTAAGTACTGGGAACAGCGTTCTAAGGAAATGTTTGGCAAATGGTATCGATTATAATCAATGATTTGATTGCCATCATTTTATTCTTCTAGGAGATACACAGAATCACACTGAGTAATCATTACTTATCGGTGATGGGTGGTCACTGCGGGGTGTCCCACCCAAACCTTTCCTGTCCTTAGGTCCAGGTAAACAGAAATATAGCACTTGGTATGCAAATGTTCAGGACACAGTGGGAGAACAGGAGTGAGGGGCAGTCCTTCCCAGAGCCGTGGAAAGCATCGCTAAGGTATTTGAGCTGAGTGTTACCCAACAAGGAGGGCACCTCTATCAGGTGGGCAGGAGGAAGCCCAAGGCAAGCCTCCCAGCCCTTGGGAGAGTCCCTCACACACCAAAGCATGGGATGGGGAGGCAACAGTGACCAGGCCAGAAAGCCGCAGAGCAAAATGCTGGGATGTCACCTTAATGTTTGAAAAGCTTCCCTGTGGCTGTTGGAGCTGCCCCACACACTCTGCAGATCGCCTCCATGTTACTTTCTATCCTTATCCAAATCCAGGTTACCTCCTCAGGGAGACATCCCCTGACCTTCCTGAGTAAAGGGGGAGCCCATCACTCCACTGTCATGCCATATTTCTTCCAGGTGAGATTATAGGAAATACCCATGCAGTGTCGATTTTCTTCCTGTCTGCCTTCTCTCCAGTAGACTCTAGGCTCCCTGACGGTCACACCCTGTTTGTGATGTGCCTGTCTTACCCTCTGCCCCCGGGACACATGCAAAGCACAGAACAAATGATTGTGAGTGAATGATGTCAGAGTATTGTGACTCCTAGACGGAGGTTCATACTCTCAGACAGGTCGACACCGTATAGGTAAAGGTGACTTTTTAGGCTTTCTGTTCACTCTTCCCCCCCAAATCCCATGTTCCCCTCTTCTTCCCAAATGCACAGCAAGTCGACACTTCCCAGCCTCCCTTTCAGAGAGGTTTTCCATGACTGGTTGTCCACAATGAAATATGAGTGTCAAATGTATGTTGATTCCAGCCTGAGACTTTTTAAATAAACAGATGTGCTCTCCATGCTTTTTAAACGCCCTTCCACCTGCTGAATGCATTTGGCAATGACCATGGTGATGATGATGGGACCCCAAGGGAAGGCTGATCCAAAAAATGGGCAGAACCTGGATCCCTGAGTCATGGAAGAGGAGGAAGCCACTCGTTGGTTACGCATGTCCAACCCGGACTATTAGAAGACGGAAAAAACCCATTATTATTGCATCTGAGTCATTATTATTTGTGGGGAGAAGGCTGTACAGATGACAGCATAGAGTTACGTAACCAAACTAGCTAATAAACGAACAGGCCTTGTAAAAGAATGTGGGATATAGGCACAGATATGCTTTTCTGGTTGGCTAACCAGGAGCCCAAAGAACAGAATCAAATACATGTCATATGACGAAAAATGCGCTTCTGCGAGAAAGCCCAACAATTCCCACAGAAGACTCCTTAATCTGAGAAGGAGGTTCTGTCTCCATATCGACGGCAGCTTGTGTTTCCTAGAAGTGCAGCTGGGCAGTGCCCTTGTTTCTCTACGGAGAGCCGAGCCAGAACTCAGCAAGTCACCCCATGGCGTCAAGGGTTGGTATGTCAAGGGCTCACATACAGTCCCTGGAACAAAGGGAGGTTACAGGAGGTGAGAGTTTCGCTTCCCATGATGTTTAGGTAACAAGGGACGCAATTCCACCTGCCGAGCAGACAGGGCCGTGAGAGGGGGAAATGCAGTCCAGCCTGATCCATCGGCTTTCGGGGTAGTGCCGACTTCTCACGTGCACGCTGGCGGAGGAAAGCTATAAACAGAGGCCTTCAAAGGATGAAAGATGGGGGCCTTTACACTGATACTCTCCTGGATCAGGAGAGCGTGATGGGAATTGTATTCTTTTGAGGGAATGATGATTTTTCCCAAGGTCAACCTTCTTAGGAGGAGGACCTCACATCTGGATGTTTTTGAGTTACTAGCATCGGTGACTGAAATTCTAGTTTAAATCCACTGGGGAGCTCTCTGTATAAAAAAAGTCATTATTCTTTAATAGGATAGAAAATACCATTTTTAGAGGGGAAAATAGTCACTCACGAAACACCTATTTGGTACATGTAAATGCATTTCATAGAATGGGTTTGCATTACGCAAAGATACAGCCGTTTTGGGGACGCCATCCCATCGGCCCTCAGTCTGGAGCAGGGGTTCACAGGTCATGCTGTACATCAAGTGGCTATGTCTTGTCTCACTCACGTCGAGGTCCCCAGACAAAAGAATGAGACTGAGCAGCTGGGGTCCAGGTAGCTATGTCTTTTAAGTATCTGTTAATAGCAAGAAGTCCTAACTCCCAGGACCTCAGAGTGTGACCTTGTTTGGAAATAGGGTCATTGCAGATGTAATTAGTTAAGATGAGGTCATACTAGAGTAGGGTAGGGCCCTAATCCTCTATGACTGGTGTTCTCATAAGACAATTACCAGGTGAAGACAGTGACATGTGAAGAACGCCCATGAAGACACAGGCAGAGACTGGAGTGATACATCTATAAGCCAAGGGACATGGCGGATTGTGAGGAACCTACCAGAAGCTGGGAGAGAGAACAGATGCTCCATCAGAGCCTCCGGGAGGACCCAGCCCTGCTGACACCTTGATTTCCGACTTCTGGCCTCTAGACTGTGGGAGAATACATTTCTGCTGTTTTGAGACCTGTGTGTGGCATTTCCTTTCAGCAGCCGGAGGAAATAGAGTGTCTCACAAGTAACTGGTTTACCTAGCCTGGGTTAAAACTGGCCAGATCTAAATAAGCAGGTCTACTTTTCTTCTTTACAATAACCACACACTTCCTGGGTATATGCCTACAGGCTTCACGAAGAATTCTACTTGATGTTAATTCTTGACACTCAGCATGATATTTAAAGACGGTTTGAAGGCAGGAAAGTACTTCCAATACAACATTTTTGGTGCCTCCCCCAAATATTACATGTTTGGAATAAAATCCTCAAACAAGAAAGAAATTTGCAATGTAGAAAGTGAACGTCACGCTGAAACCCGATTCTCAAAGAAAAACTCCGGTTAGCAACTGGTATACAGCCTTCCATATTTTTGGAGTATCTGTACCTACTTATCCTCACATGGTAGGATTCATTTCTACCTCATTATGTTTAATCATCAGTCAACATGTTATGTTTTACCTCCCAACCACGAGGATTGTGTTACATAGTTGGCATTGCTCAAAATCAACTGTCCTTACATATAAGGTAAGGATATTATTGTTTACCTCAACTGTTTAACTTTTGGGGTGGGTGGAAGACTTTGCAGCAGCCTATGGTATAACTTACTAACTGCCCTCATTGCATAAAGAAGCTACTCAGCTCTTTGGTTCCCTGCATTCATTATAACATGGACTTTTTGCGGGCTATGAATTGGCCCCCACTGTGGGCGCTCACACAAAATTGCTCCCTGTATCTTTCCCACGTTGATCCTTCTAGTAAATTATTTTCCGAACTGAAACTCTTTTAGCAAAGATGACAACAGAGCATATGACACGAAGGAGAAAAGCTCAGTGGGGGATCGCTGGGAAGTGGATGCTGACGGCTGCCTTGTGGGGGACCCAGGCAGCAAGCACAATGCTTGTAGATCAAGGAACACGCACCGTGAGTGGAAAGCAGTCATCAGGCCTGACAGCTCCTGTATCGTGGTGTTTATCATGTGAATTCCAAAACACACACAGATGCTGAGCACAGCACCTGCCTCCTTTCTCTTTGCTCATGAATTACCTGCATGGGGGCTCAGTGCGTCAAGCTGAGTTTGGTAATCTGGACCTTTCGTTTTAAGGAAACATTCTTCTGGGAAAAACAAATATTTTAAACATCCAGGAAATTAATTGCTCTAGCCCCATGGAAATTCCAACTGTCTTGTAAAAGTTGTTTCTGCGGTGCAATAATGTACAATGGAAGCTTTCGTAAGCCAATATATTTAATTAGAGAGTTGTACGTGCACACACACACACACACACACACACACTATGTGTATTTATTCAATATTTTTGAAAGCAGAGCAGTATTTGTTCTATCAAAAATCATGTACTCGGAGAGTAGTCCACTGTCTGGCATACAGTCGTTACTCAGTCAATGCTGAGAAACAAATGCATTATTTCACTGTTGTAGAAATGTGATAAAGAAAGGCATAAACGAGGGGGGAAAAGTCCTTTGAAAATCTGGGCCTATTCTAGGAGAAATGTCTGATTCTAGGGCTGGGATAGGAGAACTGCAATGTGCATGAACCACATTTTAGTGCAGAGAGTTAGGAAACTCAAACAAAGAAATGGGGGCAGGTCAAAGGGACAGGCGAGCCCACGTGAAAGGGGCCCCAGTGGCCAAAGCTGGAGTCATTTGAATAATCGATACTTTGAGATTACAACCCAAAGTATGAAGTAACTAGATACGAGTCCACGCTGATATAAACAAATAATTGAAAACATGGGAGGAGAAGAGATGAATATTCTTCATCAAAATCTCCAAATAATACAGGCATCTAGATAACCCCCATCCTTGGGGAACTGAATTTTCCTCACCTT
Organism: Rhinolophus sinicus; assembly: GCF_036562045.2. NCBI lineage: Eukaryota > Metazoa > Chordata > Mammalia > Chiroptera > Rhinolophidae > Rhinolophus > Rhinolophus sinicus. Next base: position 11,134,783 of record NC_133767.1, read on the forward strand.
GTGTGTGAGCTACACGTAGCCCCTCACCTTTAAAAAAATCAAGTATGGGAAAGGAGAGAAATCGTAACCAAATAGTGGAGAAAACTAGCAGGTACCATCTCTACCAAGTGTGGGTATCAGGCACGTGTGATGCACTGGGAAGGGCACCTCACCTCTGTGGTACCCTCCCCCAAAACTCTAACCCTCGCTCTCTAGCCTGGAGAGAAGCACCGGAACAAAACCAAAATCAGGAACACTGTATGAAGTACCTGACCATTACTTCTTAAACTTGTGAATGTCATTTAAAAAAAACACAACACACACACACACAACACACACACACACACACACACACACAACACACACCACACACAAGGAGACCTGAGAAACTGCCACAGCTAAGGCTGTTGACTTGGTGACATGTGGTACACTGGCCTGGATGCTGAAACAGAAAAAAGGAAGCTGGTGGGAAAACCAGTGAAATCTGAATAAAGTCGGGAGCTTCGATAACACTATTGCACCAATGTTGGTTTCTTAGTTTTGATAAATGTACCGTGCTGAGGCAAAATGTCGACATTAGGGGAAACTTGAGGAGGGGTCAAGAAGAACTCTTTACACATCTAAACTGAACAGTCAATCTAAAGTTATTCCAAAATGAAGATTCATTCAATAAAAAATATACGCATGTACGCTTACCAGTGATATCTAGATCTATAATCTTTCACATACAACAGGCAAGGGCTTTTTCAGAGGTAGATTTATCAAGGTAATGCAATGAACAGAAACTATTCGAGGCCTTTTAAGCCCAAAGGAATTCAACACAGGGAATTTGGAAGAGGTAAGGAGCCAAAGAGGGGATGGTGAGGGAACCCGGAAACTGGGGCTTCAAAAGCTGCCAGAGACCAAGGAAAAGAGGTGATCTCTTTGGAGCTCAGCGCCCACCTGCCCCAAGGAGAGGGGACCGTGAAGGAGGGTATTGAAAAAGGTTCTGGAGATGCCCCAAGAAGCCGAGAGAGGGGAACATAAGCCCTGCTTTCTCCCCTACTCAATGCTGCCCACTGGCTAAATGTACCCAGAAGCCATAGGCAACTGAGCCCAGGACACATTCTCCAGGAACCAGAGCAGAGGGAAAGGGAGGAAGGTGCTGAAAGTCCTCAGGTACTTTTCTGGAACAGTGGAACACGGTTAGGAAAAACCGTGCTTGTTGTGGAGTCGTGTGTCATGCAAAGCCCCATGGTATATGACTAGCAGGACCGAGTGCGCAGGGAGCTGTGACACAGACCTCTGAGAGGCAGAAGGTAGAGGACATCACATTTAGGTTGATGCAAACTAATAAAGCCCCCTACATCTCCCCCCCTTTTGTATTGCTTCTGAGGCCTTAATAGCAAAATCTAATTTCTGTAACCTACACTTTGTTATAATTTGGTATTGAGTGTATTTGTGCTCCAGCTAAGGAGAAAGTAGCTGTTGCGCAAATGAAGACGATATATTATGGTCTACAATACGTTCCGATATATTGTGAATGGAACAGGGATGTCTAATAACCTATTTTTAAAAGAATAGCTTGGCAGGGTTTCATAAGCAGTGTGAATGCCTAGAATAAATTGTTTTTGTTGTTTTTTTTCTATTCCTCAAAGTAGGCAACTGAAAAACCTGTACTCATTTGTTGATGGTGTTGTGATTGCGATTATTTAAGGGAAGCTGCTCGGTGATGCGAGCCCCTGGTGATTTGATTTATTCGTGCGTCCTCACATACATGCAACTCCTCAAAATTAATCTATGGGAACGATAGTGTCCACATGTCACTGGTCCACATGGGTTTCTTCCATAATTCACCCTAAATAACAGTGCCATCTTTGATTCATTATTAGGTATGGATTTTATATCATAAATGTAAGACCTAATTGCTTACAATTTCTCTTTAAGTGAAATGATTTCTCAGTGGCCACTCTAAAAATGAGAGCTCTTTAGGAATAAAATCTTAACAACATCCAAAAACAAACAGTGGAAAGTAAACACTCCTCAGAATAATAATTGAGTCCAGCGCAACTCCAAGAGCCGCAGGCTTTGAGGATGGGTATGCCCGCAAAGCTCTCACGGAATCCCCTCCATGTCCATTCTTCTTCTATTTCTATCTGGCCTTCCCCCCACACTGTTCGTGTTACCAAGGGGACCACCTATTCAGGGATGGGCCATCGCACCATACATCGTGCGAATTCATTGTGGGAGACACAAATCTGGCTAAGCCAGCTCACTTAAGAAGCAAAACCACTTCAAAAGATGGAAATGTCTTTATTTTTTTAAAAAAAAATCATCTTCACCATCAGCCTGTTCATGTTCAGGGTATTATGTACCAGCCACTTTGCTAAGAACTCTATCCACATCTTCTCATTAAAAGCAGAACCCAATCGACGATTTGGCTGTGAGAGGCAGAATGGCACCCCCCCAAATAACGTCCATGTCAAAATCCCCAGAAGCTGTGAATGCTACGTGGCAAGGGGTGTCTCAGGCTGCAGATGGAGTTACGGTTGCTAGTCAGCTGACCTGGGAAGAGGGAGATGCTCCTGGATTTTCAGGCTGTTTTGAATGGACTCACAAGGGTCTCTAAAGGGGAAGCGGGAGGCAGGATCGTGTCCAATGGCTGCAATGGGAGAAAGGTTACTGGGTCACGGCTGGCTTTGAAGATGAAAGGGGGCCACAGGCCAAGGAATGCAGGCAGCCTCAGGAGCTGGAAAAGACACGGAAGTGGATCCTCTCCCAGAGGCTCCAGAAAGGGACGCGGCCCTGATGACCCTTGGAATTTAGCCCAGGAAAACAAATTTCAGAGTTCTGCCGTCCAGAACTATAAGACGATGAATTTATGTGGCATTAAGCCACTGTATTTGTGATTATTTGTTACAGCAGCAAAACAAGTACAGGTAAAGATTGGTATGCCCACTTTGCAGATGAGAAAACTGATGTGTACCAACACAAACAAACAAAATGCAAAGCAGGAACAACAGCACTGAGATTTAAACCCAAGTCTTTCTAGCTCTAAAATATTTGCTTTTTTTTTTCCTTCTTCTTTAAGAGCCTCTGTTACTTTACTTTGAAACATTTCCCTGAAGTTACACGGATAGTATTGGTTCTAACACAAGTTAGAGTTTCATGTATGTGAAGCCACACAAGTCAATGTTACTCTAAACAGAAGTTGGGAAACTATGATTATTAAAAAACAAAACAAAACAAAAAAACAAAAAACAAAAAAACCTAAAAAGACATAAGACAATAACATTTCCTGATCATCTGTCATCCCAGGCCCTTTCTACACAGTCTCATTAAAGTCTCTCGAAAGCCTGTAGATTGGAGATTATTTTTCAACTGAGAAGATGATACAACTTGGAGAAGATACTTCACCCGCCAAAGCTCACACGGCAAGGAGCAGAGCTAGGGTGCTAGGTCAAGCTTATTGCTCTCGCCAAGTTTGCAGTCGTTCTGTTTCAGCAAGTCGCCAACTCCCGAAGCAAGGACGTTTGTGGACGCAGATACTTACAAAGTTACATGAGGATAGAGGACATCTTAAGTATGTCTCCCCATCCTGTGATAGCTCATTAACCGGTGAAACGGGATTATGTCTGGTGTTTGATGTTTCCAGTGAGTTTTAGAACCATGGACTGCATAAGGAAACCACATAATTCTGAAATAACTTTTTGTGCCTTATTTGTACACATACATATGTAAATAAATAGACATAACAGAAAGAGAGAGAAAGAGAGAGGGAGAGAGAATATAAGTGGGCCATAAAGGCTTATAATGACTGGGAAATAGTTATCTGATTATAACATATGTATTAAATGAATTACTATATAAATGTTTGATTTTTAAAGGACCTGGATATCAAAGCTAAGATTTCCCTTCCCTTTTAACTGCAATGAACACAAATGAATTATTTCTGGAAGAGGCAAAGTTCACTCCAACATTGCTCTGTAGTTGCCCAATACCTAGTCAGACGGTCACCCACAAATTCTCTAGGAAGCCTGTTGAAAGTTCAGAGTCCCGATTCCACTCTTAGGGCCATGACTCACTAGGTCTAGAATGCAGTGACTTCAGATAGACTTACAAACGTGCAGCCAGTTCTGTGATGCGATATTCCAAAGGGGTCAGAAGAACCATTTGTCTGGATGCGTGAATTCTGCAAAGAGCGGGCTTTCTGACGTACTGATACACAGGAATTTCAGAGCCATACTTCATGGAATCCCCATCTCAGCCTCTCTTGACCTCGCCAAGTCTCTGCCTAGCTTTCTCCCTAATGCTTGCATCCCTGTGTTTTTAGAAACATACTCAGAATTATGAGACGCACATGCGTCAGACCACGCGACTGACCCCAGTGACAAATCCATTGGCTGACCGCATTTGGGCAAAACGCTGTCCCTTCTGGTGACCCTCTTGAGGGCTTATGGAAGAGCGTAAAGTCGAAGCAGCTAGAAAGCTGATACTGCCACAGCCTATGCTTGATAGCATCAATAAATAAAGCAGAAATCCACACACATGTCCAACAAGGGAAACAATACCGACAGCTAACTGGGACAGCACACGTCAGGTACGTGAGGAAGATGAAACGGTGGGTGATATTTTCTCCACTGATTTTCCTAATTGCATGCGTTGTTTTTTATTATGAAACTAGGCATGTATTTTTAAAAAGCCATCCACTCATGTCTCTTGCAGTACATCAATCTCAAGCCAGATTAATTCATAAGGAAGAAAGAAGGATAGAATCTTGGGATCACGGATTCTTCTCAGATCTTAGAATCGCACCTGTGTGTATAATGAAACATTTAAACATGCACAGACATTTTATAATGAACCCCATATGTCCGTCACCCATATTCAACCCTAATCAAGATGTTGCTATCTTTGTTTCTAACTTGCTGCATTCTTTTGTACTTATTTTCTAAGTAAGTCCCAGAGTTCATATTACTTCACCTCTATCTCCTGATCAGCCTGCACCACTAAAAGTGATGGATACTTTCTTAGAATCGTAATGCGAGCATCACAAGAAACAAAAATCAATGAAAAGATTCAGAGTGTTGTTTAGAACTAAAAGCCAGATCATCTTTTCTTTCTATGGTTGCTTTCTGGTCCATGTGATTTGTATTACACTTTATTACTTTTTTGTCGGGCTTGTTGGGGTTATGACAGTGACACCAGAGAGCTGGCATGGCAAGACGAACGGAGTGTGTGTGCACACAGCAAGGGGAGGAGGGAGAAGCAGATGGGACCAGAACAGGCGCTGAAGGGCTCGGAAATACCAACAGAGGCTCCCGGTGTCTCAAGGACAAGCCTGTGAATTCACAAGGACAAAGGCAGCTGGGCAAAGCATCACCTTTGCCTGGAGAAACCCCAAGGCTGAGACATGAAAAGCCGATCAAAGTGAAAAAGCTACAAATGAACTTCACGGAACCACCCACTTGCTCCAGAGATGTGATAAATCACCAAGTTTGGGATCAAAACTTCGCAGAAGGGACACGTGGCAAAGGAAGTTACCGGGACATCTGTCTGGGTCTATAAAATGCCCAGAAAAGGACAAGAAACAAGACACGCAGCGAATTATCCAGATGTTAATCTTAAAATATGGGCCATCTTGATGTCCTGCAATCACAGTCCAGATGTCCTTCCTGCAGAGAAGGAGGTGGGTGGGACAGGAGCCTGTCTGGAGACACTGCCTGAGCCCCACAGCTCCTAACCGCCCAGCACATTACAATCACCTGAGGCGCCTTATGTCCTGACGCCGTGAACCCACCCCAAGTGACTGATTCATTTGGTCTGGAGCTGGGCTGAATGAAGCACTGGCACTTTTAGAGCTGTCCCCATGATTCCTCTCTGTGTGTGTGTGTGTGTGTGTGTGTGTGTGCACGTATGTACTGAGAAACACTGGTCTACCTGCAAAAGCAAAGACCTTAAATCTGTGGCCCACATTTGTCGCACAGATTTTCTGTTTCTGCTGGAGGCAGTGGCGTTCATATTGAACTTTTAAAATGGATTCTTTAAGAAATAATTACATTAAAACATCGAGCTATTTCATGCAAGAATCCAATTTCCAGGTGTCTTTGGAAAAAATCCAGCAGCTCTGGCCATGTAGGGGCTGGCTGCCCATGTGGACTCTCAGCCCTTCCAACGGCCAAGCTCTGCCATGACCTTGGCCGGGACACATCTGAGTTTGTGGTTCGTATTGCTAAGGCACGCTGGGACGCAGACCTTCCCAAGGCCACTCTTCAGATCACCTCCTGTTGAAACAATAAGTCAACTAAGCCTACAGCGCTGATGCTTATTTTCCGTGTGCAACCCTTCATTTAATGTTTTGTTCATTTGCGTTTTGCCATTGGGATCGAGAGTAGAGTAGGAGGCAAAGCAGCTGCTTCCACACATTGATGCACTTGTGAGGCTTCTTTTTATCCTGGTGTGTGTTGATGGTAAAAAGAAGTGAGAAGGGCACTGAGTCGGGATATCCAGTATCCAGCTCTGGTCACAGGAAGTTGGGCAGGGGTCTTCACCACCCCAGGCCTCAGCGATTTTATCTGCATGTCATGTGGGTCGGTTTCAGTTGTGTTTCTGCTCTAAAAGTCGACCATGTTCTAAGTGCTACATGATAGCAATAGAAACCCCAGAGAAGGGATAAAGCGGTGAATGGAAGAAGGACAACTACTTATTTGCAACTCATCTTGAGAGCGGATGTGGTTCACGGGTGAACATATGAGCTGTCTATGCATCAGTGAGCACCTGACCACCTTGGAGGGGAGCCAACGGAACTGGAACGAGAGCAGGTTCTCCCAGGAGCCCCGGCCTGGCCTGCCAGCGTCATGCACACCCGCTCCTTGCAGGGGACCTTTCTGCAAGAACATCATGACATCTTGGGGGCAGGCACTTGGGTACACGCTGATCCTTCCCCCCCCCACCCCCGTGCTAGCTGGAGCTCTAACCACCAAATTATGAGATTGAGCTGACCTTCCCTCTTGTTCTAGAGAGAGAACCCCAGATCTGGGCAGATACACAGTTTGCTGCTGCTGCTGCTGCTATAAACAGCTTAGGACCAAAACCACAGGCAACAAAAAGAAAAAAAAAGACACATTGAACTTCATCCAAATGTAAAACTTTTGTGCATCAAAGGACAGTCTCTACAAGGTGAAAAGACAAGCCACAGAACGTGCGAATCAAACATCTGAAAGGGGTTGATATCCAGAATATAGAAAGAACTCCTAACACTGAACAACAGCCAAACCCAATTTAAACATGGGAAAAAGGGTTACAGAGACCTTTTCCCAAAGGATATCTACAAATAGCCACTAAGGAGCTGAGGAAATAAACAGTGGAGGGACACAGAATTCCAGTTCTGTCCTCATGCGAAGCCTGCTTTATCCACTTCACTCCTCGATCCCCTGCCTCTCCCCGGAGGAGAGAACGGTCTAAAATAATGACTGGGCCCTGTCCCCAGCCGACAAAGGTCCCTGTGCTTTAATTGGCATGATTGCTGGTTCCAGCTCCCTCTTGTTAACACACGCCACAGTCCCAAGGGGTAGAATTAGTAGTCTGAGTAAAGTCTTGTTTGTTTGGGTCAGATCCAGCCTTCTCTCTTCTACTTTCTCTCTCTCTCGTCCTCAGTAAATATACCTGGCAGGGTAAGTTCAGATGTAGCCAACTTGTACAGAGTTGACTTTGTCTTGTCTCCCTCGATAGGTACATGTCAGTGTGCCTGCGTGACCTGGCCCCAAGGATCAGAATTGGGAACAGGAAGGAATAAAAAGATCCCCTTACAGACTATTCCCAGCGCTGACCTCAGGTACGGAGTGCTTGCAAAGCTGCAGGGGGAATGTTCCTCAGATTTCTATCCTGGTTTTGCCACCTGTGCATAGAATGCCCAAGGATTCCTACGGGTGAATTGAAAAGACTGATTGATGATTCTCCAAAGCTCTGACCATCATGCCAAAAAAGTACCAAACTCTTACTTTAATCTCATTAAATAATAAGCAAGGGAAGAACTCTCCTGAAAGTGTGTCAGAGAGGGAAGCCCTTTAAGAAGCTTAAATGCGAGAGCCATATATTTCAAATGATAACCCAAGTTGAAATCATCTACGGGCTCAATTAGTCATTAGGCAAAAATGACTCTTCCATCTCATGATCTTAAAAAAAAAAAAAAAAAAAAAAAAAGCTCTAACTTGGATATCTCATTCCTTTCTTTTCTTCAATTTAAAGCACAAAGGCTTTAAAATTCAGCTAACAGGGTTATTTAAATCCCCAAGCTGTTGCAACTCTGTAATTTGTGGTCTGACACAAAAGTTTTAAAACATTTTTTTCTTTCTTTCATGCCTCTACTTTCAATGCCCTTTCTCAGAGAGTAACTCCGGCTCTGACTATAATCACATTTAAGAGGCTATATTTTCACATTTTTCTGAGTCAGAGCATTAACTCAGGGACTTTGTTTAGTCATATTAGAGGCTTTTTCACAGCTCTAATTCCCGTTAATATCCTCAGGTATAATTCACAAGGGTAGCATTTAAGTTCCTCTTAAGGGATTTTTTTTTCCTTCCTTTCTTTCTCACGCTGCCTATGTCCTTGATCCACATAAAAGGATATAATCTGCCCTGTTACTTATATCATCTGTCTGCGAGGACGAATGTTTCGTAACGGGGCTGTTTCTTAAATGGTAAATCTATACACTTGTGATTCTATTGGACCAGATATTTAGGCGGATTCAGACTTGTCCCATTCGTTGTTTCGGCTCCGATTTCTCCAGAACTGATGACAGGTTTGTAAGTCATATTAACTGTCTTTTGTAGTAAATTGCATTTTGTAATCACCGCAGTGTTCATCTCTGGCCAGAGCAGTTATCAGCTGAAGCAAATAAAGGGTTTGGCGACTCTGCTATCTGTTTCCTTTCAGAATGCCAGAAGTCCTCTATAAACACGAGTGTGCGGAATGGGAGGTCATCTTTTGAAAGCTATAATAAAACATGATTGTAACAGAACATGTGACAGGCTGCTTAGCAGACCAGCCTCCTGACAGCAGCTCAGCTGGAGCACGATGCCAGCGGGTGTGTGTGTGTGTGTGTGTGGGGGGGGGGACAGGGGTACAAAAGCACCAGGAATTCTGTCTGCTGGATGTCATGTCCACTGGCACGATACTTCATTTGAAGAGAGATCTGCCTTTGAGAAGACAGAAAAATAAGCAGAGTCTGTGACCTGCCAACTTACATGACGGGTTCTAGAAGGAAGATGAGAAAAATGAGACTAGAGAGCCCATGAATGGGAGATCTCCTCCCCACGACTAGTTCCAATGCCCCGGCAATGACACCCAGATTCTCTCTGCCGTTACTCAGGTGTTTGGGCAACATGACGATATGACAGCATTTTGCACACACTTACTGTGTGCTGTGCCTTCTGTTCAATATTGTGCCTGTGCGTCTATTCAGTGTGATTGGCTGACACTGAGTAACACTCGTTAATCATTCTCCGTGTGCTAGGCACTGTTCTAGCTGTCTGTGAGTGCTAACTCTTTGGAGGCTTGCAGCCCTATAAGCGAAGCGCTCATGTCTGCATTCGAAAAATGCAGAAGTAAAAAAAGAAAAAAGAAAAATGCAGAAGTGAGAGCTGTCTTGCCAAAGCACCCGTTCAAGATAACCTAGCTAGGGGGTGAGCCGCTGGGATTTGAACCTGTGCAGTGTGGCTGCACAGTCCCGGCCCTGAACCACTCGGCTACACTGTCACTGAAGAGTGTCAGCGCCCGTGCTAATGTTTGTGTGCCCCACCGCCCCAAATTCATATGCCGAAATTCTAACCCCGCATGTGACAGCATTAAGAGGGAGGGCCTTTGGGAAGTGAGAAGGTTATCAGGACAGAGCCTTCATAAAAGAGACCCCAGAGAGCTCCCCCGCCCTTTCCACCATGTGAGGACACAATGAGAAGAGACGCCATCTATGAACCAGAACGTGACCCTCACTAGACACCGCATCTGCCAGCACCTTGATCTTGGACTTCCAGCCTCCTGACCTGTGAGAAATGAACTGCTGTTGTTTTGAAGCTGCTCAGTCTATGGTATTTTTGTCGTCACAGCTTGAACAGACTAAGACAAGATGATACTAAGATTAGCACCACTTACCCAGGAGAAAGCTGAGGCTCTGCATATAATCAAAGGCTGGAGTCCGCCACTGGCTTGAGAAGGGAAGTCCCTAACCACGAGGCTCTCCTGCTGCCTAGTCAGTGCCTGAGTGTCTTAGGTGTGTTGTTTAGTGTGAGTGTGTGTGTGTGTGTGTGTGTGTGTGTGTGTGTCTAAAGCTTCCTTGTTATTCTGCGATAAGCAGGGAGTCCAAGGCGAGCAGCATATGTTTCCAGAGTACTTAACTTACAAGCGAGAAGCAATCTAGGACTGGGAACTATTTGGGGAGGGACCCTCATTAGCTTGCAGTCACTGGAACCCATGTTCAGGCTCTAGAAGACGCTACTGTTATAGCTCAGGCCACATTTCTACAAATGCACACAGCCATGAGGGAACCCCTGGTGGACTGCAAATTTAAAATTGATGCAATAAATGCAGATTTGCTTCATTTAAACTCAGTAAAGCAGCGAGAACAGTGCAGTTATCCATCATCATGTGTTGTGCCATCATTGGGAGCATGCTTTGTGTAGACACCAGTTTGGAAGACAAAATCATTTTATACAAGGCTACAGTTAATGCCAAATGTCCATGTCAGATTATTTGGAACAGAACAGATAAAGAACTCTTGTGATTCAATGATCAAACTCAATAATACAAACACAAGTATCTGAGTTTTCCAAATGGATAAAGGATTCGAGAAGACATGTATCAAAAAAAAAAATAAAAAATATGTAAGTGGTCAATAAGCACATGAGAAATGCTCATTGTCACTAGTCATTAGGGAAATGAACTCAAATGAACTCAAAACCCCAGTGACATTGTACTTCACACTCGCTGGAATGGCTAAAACCAAAAAGACAATAATAAGTGTTAGCAAGGATGTGGAGATATTGGAACCCACATACACTGTGGATAGGAATGGAAAATGGTGTGGCCACTTTGGAAACAAGCTGGGCAGTTCTTCAATAGGTTAAATACAGACATCCTCTGTGACTTTGCATCCCACTCCTAGGTATGTATCCACGAGAGACGGAAGTCTGTCCACGGAAACACTAGCTCATGAATGTTCACACCATCATTATTCATCATGAAAAGTTCAAACAACCCGCGTGTCTATCAACTGAGAAATCAACAAACAAAAGGTAGGGCAGCGGTGCCTCGGTTTTCGAATGTCTCCGTTGACGAACATTTGGGTTTACGAACGCTGTAAATTTTATGGATCTATGGGATCATTAGATAGTCAAATTCATGTAAATGTGCAGTGTTAGGGGTTGATTTTAAAGGTCTGGAACGTATTAATACATTTTGCATTACTTTCTATGGAGAAACTGCCTCGGTTTTCGAATGTTTCAGAACTCGAACGGTCCTCCAGAACGGATGATGTTTGAAAACCGAGGTACTGCTGTAATAGTCACACATTGGAATACTACTTGGCCACAACAAAGGAATGAGATTCTGATACAAGCTACAACATGGGATCTCTAAAAGCCTATGTTCAGTGAAACAAGCCAGACACAAAAGACCACGTACTGTATTATTCTATGTATATGAAATATCCACATTGGGCAAGTCAACAGAGACATAAAGTAGAATGGTGGTTGCTTAGGACTAGGGGGTGGAGTGGGATGGGATGGGATGGGAGGTGGGGGTGACTAGCAACAAGGCCACGGTTTTATTATGGGGTAATGAAAAAATTCTAAATTTACACTGTGTTGAAATTTGCTCAACTCTGGGAACATAAGAAAAACAATTGAAATGCACACTTTAAATGGATGGATTTCATAGCGCATGAACATGGTATGTAAATCTCAATGAAGATTTTTTGCTTGTTAAACAGTATGAAGGTTTGTGTGCATGGACTCCTGGAGTTGTGCAGTGCCCAACATGAACACACATACTTAGTGGTCCTAGCCTTTTGATGTTGGCCCAAACAGTTAAAAAAATTAATTAGTATCTTCATTATTATTCAGCTTCAGTTTCAGGTGTACAGAGCAGTGATCAGGCATCTAACTGTTATATTGTTTTGTATACCAATAATAAAATTATCAATAACAACTTTAAAACTAATAATAAAAAAATTAATTAGTACCGATAATTAGAAAATAGGAAGAGTTCACCTAGAAGCCTCGATATTGGGCTTTCCTTGGAAAGTAAGAAGATCTGGGCCATGGGCCCTTCATCCTTACATGTCAATAATACTCTACAGCTGAGCAATCTATTCACCTGGAGGGTTTACTGTCCAATTTGCCACAGACCCCACCACTCCCTCTTGTACCTTAACCAAAAATTAAAATTGAAAGTCAGCTGCCGTTTGGAATCACAGTGTGGCTGTGTTCTTGTGACTCCTGAGCTCCATGTTTCCTCCTTCCTTCATCAGGTGCTAACGTCTTTTTATTTGCTGACTGCACCTTCCAGGGCACTTTATCCTCTCTCTCGCCCCAGGCTTTTGCCTCTCTCTGTTCTGGATAAGGGTCTGTCATTCCTTATGAATTGCCTTCCCAGTTCAATAGGATGAAGACACAGGCCAGGATACTGATCCACTCAAGTGTCCTCAAACAGTCCTATGTTCCCCGGGGAGTTAATAAACATTCAGCTCAAGCTGCGACATTAGGAGGAGGGAATCCGGAGTCTTCCAATGTGCAAGACTGATCCTAAAGGTCAAGTTAAATAAAAGCAGTGGGGTCCCAGGAAATATCCAGGCCGTGGGAGACGAATGCCCCAAGCATTTCCCCTAAATGTCCATCATTCACCAACGGCCTCCCCGGCGCTGCCCGAACTGTAGTCCTCATTTAAAACCTGACATATGCTCACACCACCTGCTTTTTATGTGCTAACCAATTACTCTTACTACACGTCCCCGAGCTATAGAATGGCACGCCTTTGTTGAATAAAGAAAAAGAGAATAAAAATCTTACTTCTTCCGAACAGTTTCACTGTTTTAACTCAAGTACGCAAAATTAAAAAGCTATGAAAAGGGAACTCATCTATTACTCCCATAAATCAAGGAAACAGGAGCGGGATCATACAGGGGAGGTAACTATAAAAATGAAAGCGACCCCAACAAAACGATGCAAGTCAATTCTAGCTAGATCCCATTGCCATCCTGAGCCCCAATGCTCCCTTTATGACCAGAAAGACTGTAAAATTTCACTAAAGGTAAACAGTTACCAAACCGAACATTTCCTCTTAAGGTAATCAGGGGGCTCGTAAGAAAAATGAAAGTCTGATCATTTCCTAGCTCTGTGCCTCTAGATTATTTTAATCCATTCTTTCAGTGTCTAAACTCATTGCAATGACCCCTGGTAAACTCATGCTGCATAATGAGCCACACATTCTGCAGGGACGATGTAAGGATCCAGCCGAGCAAGAAGACAACACCTGGGAGGAAAGAGCCCATACTTTCTACCCACAATCCCATGCTCGCTCCACCAAGGAGGAGGAAGGCTATTCATCTATTTGCCTCGGTGAGTGGGAGACCTGGAATCGCAGCATTCACTTCCAGGGTGAATTTGCCTACAGGAGAATAAGCCCACAGACCTCTTGCAGCTGCGCAGAGCTATGTGTACATGTGTGCATGTGTGCGCACGCACACTCGCTCATGCACAAACACACAATCTTATTCAGGGGACTATAAGCTTCAGGGCCAGACAGAAGCACAGATGCCATCACTTAAATGCTGAGCCTCAGTTTTCTCATATGTAAAGTAGGAATAAAAATAGTCATCATTTTCAAATATGTGGTGATGGAAGGAGAACTGACTCTGGGTGGTGAACACACAATGGGATTTATAGATGATGTAATACAGAATTGTACACCTGAAACCTATGTAATTTTACTAACAATTGTCACCGCAATAAATTTAAAAAAAAAGAAAAGAAAAAAAAAAACTACAAGAAAAAAATGGAGAAAAGTCAAAGTATGTCAAAGTTTTCATTTGCAAGCTGCGTATCTTCAAGGAATCCAAGTAGTTTACTAGAGTGAAAGCTAGGAGTTAAAAATGAGACACAAGATTTCATTTATTATTTACTTCCCAGTGATTTTTTTTGAAATGAGATTTAGCCCTCAAATAAGTCAGGAGGTTGCTTCTTCAGGTCACATGTCTTCTATCGCTTTCATCGAAAATCAGAACATCAAAATTCCAAATGATCTTTCTAAATTGGGAATCAATTAAAATGCTTTTTGCAAAAAAAAAAAAAGTCATCATTTGAGGATGACAGTAATTAATATGTATGCAATACCCAGCTTGCTGCCCAGCACCCAACACGAGCCTAAAAACCGGTAGTTATTAGTCTTCTAATTTTCCTATTTTGAAATACCGCAAAGCAAAGAGAAGGAAAGCACAGAAAGAAAGAAAGTTGGCGAGATGCATTCAACATACAGACTCAGTGAATCTATCTACCCTGTGATTGGTGGCAGGTGGCTCAACGCTCTGTGTCTCCAATTTCACGAACATGAAACAGTATCAGTATACAAGCGCTAAATTTTATCACCAATAACGACATAATTTGACAATAGGATGGTTATAAATTCCTCTAGCACATAGTAGGTGCACAGGGAATTTGTGAAGTGACGGAGTGGGGTTCTATGAATTCTAAACTCTCTTTCCTGTCCTCAGAATCGCCATGCTTCTGAGTCATCAGTGTCGGGAAGAGATGGGAGGAGCTGATACAAATCACAATGGTGAACGGCAGCACCACCGAATGCATTTCATCACACACACACTCTGTGGCCGGACACTCTGCTAAGTGTTTCCCATCAATCATCTCATTTAAGCCTCATAACAACCCATGGGATACGTTTGTGTGGCAGCGACTGATGTGTCTCATGGATCGCTGTGAGCTCTCAGCCTCTGGACATGGTAGCACTGCAATCCCTGACTGTCTAAGGTTTGCCGGTGCTCTAGGCCCTCTGCTGGCCCAGGAGTTGTGAGAGGATTGACATGCGGCACTTCTTGGCCGAGCATTCACGCTGGCACTGTGCCCTCCAGAAGACTCTTTAAAAATACATCTATTTATTTGTTTTAGTTACAGCTGACATTCAACATTATTTTATATTAGTTTCAGGTGTGCAACATACTGTCAGACACTTATATAATTTATGCAGTGATCCCCTAATTAGTCTGGTACCCACCTGGCACCATACATACCATGTTCCCCCAAAATAAGACCTAACCGGAAAATAAGTCGTAGCATGATATTTCAGGATGATATCCCCTGACCACAAGCCCTAATGCATCTTTTGGAGCAAAAATTAATATAAGACCCGGTCTTATTTTCGGGGAAACACGGTAGTTGTTGCAACATTATTGACCATATTTCCTGTGCTGTACTTTACATCCCCATGACTGTTTTGTAACTGCCAATTTGTCTTTTTTAATCCCTTCCCCCTTTTCACCCATCCACCTAACCCTCCTTCCAGAAGACTCTTTTTCCTCTGCTGAGGTGACTGGTGATAACTTAGATGGTGGCTTCTCCATAAGCCGAGTCCTAGAGTGCGTCTGACATGGAGCATAGTCCGTGGAGGGGATACAAACTCCATCTCGGTTATTTGAAGCTACTGAACTATGGCCTTGACTGTGAGCAGAGCTCACGCTGTCTAGCACAGTTATATTCACCTGCTTCCTACCAATGCCAAAGCCAAGTTCAGGGAGGTTGGGGAACTTTCCAAGGTGACGAAAAGTTATTAAGGGCTGGAACCAACATTTGGACTCGCGCAGTCTGACTCCAGGCTCTTTCATCTTAATGAGACCACGAAGCTAAGGGTGCGAATGCATGACCCATTGTGACACTGGTCATGTCTTAGAGTTCTGTGATTCTTGCCATAAAAATGCACCCACCAAGATGGGATACATGTCTCTACCTCATGAAACAAATGCTCTCACTGCATCTAATATAACCATCCCGAGACACCTTGGGGACAGTAAAAGGAAGGTGTGGAAATTTACACCTGCAGATAGCCCCCTTCCCGTTTTCTAGAAAGATTCCTAGTACGCATGTAAATATCCTCTGAATTCAGAGATGAAGAGGCCTCCCACTAGGCACAATAAAGCCAATTTACTTTCTTAAACTGAGCACTGTTTTGTAAAATAATACCACAGAACTCTCCACTAAATGAGTTACAAACGAGTTGCATGGGGCTTTCATTGAATTTACTGTGAAAGCTGTAAAGGACAATTGTCTCTGAACCAGGTACATCAAATATAGGCCTGCTACTGTGTAAAAGCTTGGAATTCTACACCACCTACATACACAAAGAAAATTAGCTTTTGATTGAAAGGCAGCACTATTGAAAAACCCCAGGGGAGAAAAGAGAAACAACACAAGTGAATGACACCTACAGGCAAATCTAATGGTTGAGCCATTTGGCTAAGGACTTTCTTAGTCTGAAAGGAAGAAAAAGGTACAGTTTCTGAAGATCATGAAAGATAATCGAACCAAAGCAAAAGAAAAGTAGTCGCTCCTGAAATTCTAAACAAGGAGAGTTTAAATACACCACGTGGACATAAAATAAAGTTCTCCATACTCCATTCTGAGTATTGGCTGCTGGAAAAAAATGGCGACACACATTCAATGCTTTTATTCTTCTCTTGATTGTAATTATTCCACTTGTCTCTTTTCTGTTTCCTTTTCTTTTTTTAAACATCAAGATTGTCAACCAAGACTTAAAGCTACTGCTTCGTCTTTCAAACACTTATAAGAAGGGAATGAATTGCAACCTCGATCATTGCTGATATTTTTATCAAGGTCATGATGTGACTACAGGTAGAATTCTATCATTTTTGCCAAATACTATCAAAGTGTGTTTTCTGGCAGTGATATTCCAACTGGGTGCTATGGTTCTGCTGAAGGGGCACTGCCAGTATTTGGGATTTTTAAAAAAAAATGTAAATGGAATGATAAAATTAGAAACACTATTTCATTATTATCAGTGTAGTAACCAATTCAGACAAGGATTCTCTGTAGGTGAAACGCTGATGAAAAAGAAGATATTTACAGTCTCAAAGTATAGGTCCACAGATTACTTTCTAAGTACCAGACTGGTTTATACTGGGGGGATCTGCCAGGTACCCAGTGATCACCTTGACTGTCACCAACAATGGGATGAGTTGACAGAAGTGCCTGCAGGTAAGATGCTGTAGGATACAATTAACATCCTCTGCATGGTACTCTTGACCGAGTGAGGAAGCTGCATCTAATCCTGGGGAAACATTCAAATAAATCCTGATTTTTGAAATATTCTACAGGGATTTTGTCTAGACGGTTCAAAGATGTTAATATTATAGAAGACTGAAAACCAAATGGTGGGGGGACTTTCCCAGATCGAAGGCGAAAAATATTCCTTAGCTGTATCCTGGATGCAAATACTAATTGTATAGTGGTTGTGTAAGAAAATACCACACCTGAAATCTATGTAATTTTACTAACAATTGTCACCCCAATAAATTTAATAAAATTAAAAAAAAAAAAGAAAGAAAATACCATGTTTTTAAGAGATGCATGGTCTAATTTTCAAATACGTAGGGGAGAGAGAGTAGAAAGGGATGGTCAATGTCACAAAATATTAACAGTTGGTGAATCTAGGTGAAAGGTTTATGAGTCTTCACTATACTTGAAGCTTTTTTACAGGTTTGCATTAAAGAAGTTTGAAAAGAAGAGACATTCTTTCCTCAAAACAACCTTTTTTTTTTTTTTTTTTTTTTTTTAACATTAAAAACCTACACTTTTAGTAGACTTCTACTTTTTACTTGTCCGTCATACTTCTAGCTTCTTCCAGTATTAAGATTCCTTGAAGAAACCCTCTCCCCTTTTCCTAGAAGCAGTTCATACGGCTATGGTAGCACTCATCTGAAACCTTGCTTCTTGGGATGTGAGAGCAACTGTCTGGCCAGCACGTCTCCTGAACCACTAAAATAAGATTCTCTTTCACCAGCCTCCTGAGCTGGTGGGATGGAAGTTTGCACCTGGTGGTAGCCATCTTGCCGTTTCAAGGGAACAGCTTGAGAATACAGCCAACACAGAGGAATGTGTAACCATGGGAGGAGGTATTCCTGGCAACGTCTTTCGAGCATCTTGATTCAGCCTTGCTCCAAACCTGCTCTCTGTCTAGTTGTTTCAATCACATGAGCCAGTATTTCTTTGTTCTTAAGCCAGTTCAAGGTAAGCATATGTCACCACCAAAAACATTTCTGCGTAACAGAAAGGATGAGAGAAATCACAGATGTGTGATACACAAAATTATGATACATTGGAGATCGGTCCTGGGGTAACTTGTACCGCTAGTCTAATTCATTTTGTGGGCATATTAGGAATAAATGCTTCTTCAGCTCTCTTTGCATAATAGAGAATACCCTGAAAATGCAAGGTGAGCTGTTAAAGGAAACCGTGGGTTCTCATATCTGCTTTTCTGAGTGAACTGGGATTTTCTGGATACTGCAGGCTAAATACACATACAGCTGCCTACAGCTGCCATCCATACCACCTGACTTTAAATGTCTAAATTTATCACAACAGACTCATTGTTTTTGACAGTGGATGTAACAGCAAATGTTACAAATTCCGAGTTAAATATAAACATTTACTATTAAGTACAGCTAACACCTGCTTTACGCATTGCAGCATATCATTTCACTTGTTGGGGAAAATGTATCCCACTTTTCTCAAAGTGAAAATCCATTGTTTAAAGCTATCTATAGACACTTTAACTCTAAGAGAGTTACATACAACCTCCACTACATACGTCTGTCATGCTCACAGATACTTATTTTACAGAACCCCCCAAAAATTCTCAGTTTTCATGCACAGCTGACTACCCAAATTGCCTGAGCATCAGCGGAAAAAAAAACAATCTAAATCAGTTTTGTAGGGTGGCCAGCGAGGGTGCCTCTGTTTTCGCTCCCTTTGGACTGCAGCAAACAGATGCAGGATCACAGGGGCACAGATTTATCACCCTGAGTATCCGCCCTTGTTGGCTGCATTATTCTCGAACAGGAAAAGGTCGTGTCTCTGCTCTACCCAGGGCTCCAACACGGCGGTATCAAAGGAATGGAGACGCCCCACGCAGACCATCCCAATGAATTAAACAGAGCTCAGAGTCACGAAGGCAAGAGGCTTCCAAAACATGTCAAAATGAAAAATGGGACTTGAAACATTTCTTTTGAGTGTGACATGGGGGCTACAACTCTATTCAAAAGGGACAGGGAACCCAAGTCACCCTCAGAATTGAAATTGAAATGAAGTCCAAAGGCAATGCCAAGCAAGACAGAGGAGATTGCAAAGTTTCCAAGAGCATGAAGGAGCTCTTCACACAGTCAACATGTGTAACGGAAATGCACAATGTCTGCTCTTCCCAAGTAGCTCTTAGTTCACACACGTGCATGATTATAATGGTCTCCTCTTCTCTGACGCGGGACACATGATAACTGTCTAACAGGAAAGGTATCCCAGAGGACACTAGGATTCCTGGGGCGGCCGTAGAATGGTTTTTTCCTCTGCATGGAAATGGCTCGGATGAAGGTTCTGACTGTCGTGTATATTAAGGCATATGGAAGAGCCCAGCCGGTATTTGTGAGGAGAAGTGACACCTACAGCCCTGAGTAGGTGTCTCTCTCTGCTTGGCCATCCCATCTGCTTGCTCTTTCAGTTGAGCCGAAGTACCTGACTCCCTTTATCCAAGGGGCAAAGGGAGGTCGTCATCGATTTTCAACACATCAATTTTGAACCTTTGCCTCAAGAAGGAAGAAAATGACCAAGCATCCCCATCTCTTGTTGAAACCACAGCCCAGTGTGGGGAATCTGCTGGAGGCCGCAGGGAAAACCATTCTGGTTTATCGCAGCCCCTCAGTGATGGGGTCTGGGCCTGCCAAGGTGGGTGAACAGTCACGCCTTACAGTGGAAAGACCGGGAGTAACTGGGGGATGTTTGGAAGAAGACGCATTTTCAAGGGAAATGCAGCATAAGAAGCATTCCTGCTGCCCTCACTGTCCAATCTCACCGAGGTCAAAACAATGCATGTGCGGTTTGATCACACTCAAAAGGCCGTCTTTGCTGGGACCTACAATTCCAGCTCACAAGACTGCAGTTATGGTCCACTGAGAAAATTAATGGGATTACACTGGGCACAACGCCTGCCATACAGTAAAAATACAAAGTACATCGGGGGAATTGGACTTGGTTATGTTTCTTTCTAAACGGTCTTTTAGTATTTGTGATTGATTGATTGATTTTTAAAAGCTCCAGACTCGGGAATCGCAATAAAAAATAATGATCGTGTTTATTTTTTATTTTTTTAACTTCAACCGAAGCCGACTGACAATGCTACAGTCGCCTTTCTTTACAAACAAGTGCAGCCAAACGCATTAGCCTTTAACATTTTCCAATCCCATTATTTGTAGATTTTCCTACTTTTCAATGAGTAAATAAAACAAGTTGGGGATGAAACATTTATTTTGGCACCACACCAACCTAATTAAACTGCAGTTTCATTAGGCTGTAGCAGGCTCCTGAAAAATAACGTAATTGACCTATTAAAAGTTACTACTTCGGTTCAGTTTTCTAAACTAGGAGAAATTACACTGTGATTTAAAATGCCTAGTTACCTTGACAAAACCAGCCAGAGAGCAAAAACGAAGAGTTACAGAACATGGAGAGAATCCAATTACAAAGGAGACAGGTTACTAGATGCTCTCCCAATCACAATTACTTGGAGGGAAACAATAAAAGGTAAAAATGGAAGCTAACCAAGGTCTAGTGATTTCCTCCTTTGACTAAATGTTGTTCATGCATGGGGGCGAGTGTGAGACACTCTCCCAAAACTGAGCAGTGATGTGATTGAGGGAGGAGACATTTGTGCTCTGTCCAGTATCATTTCACTTGTTTGCTATCAGCCGGCCAATTGCTGTAGGATCTACCCCTTTCCCTGTCTCACACCACGAGTCCAGGTAAAAGTCACTCCTGGTCCTGAGGTTGTGCCTATGTTCCAAGTTGGCCAATCAGAGCATGGCATACCCTAACCACAGCAGTGGCTTCATTCTGGGACCAATCAGAACTACTCGTGGACCTCCTGCTGGAATAACAGGAGGGAAGACCTCTATCGTCCAGCTGATACTCTGAGTTGGGAATGCCTGTCTCCTTTGGTAGCCACCTGCCATTTTGTAGAGAGAACCCACCTGAGAATTAGGTCGATTCCAAAGAGAGAAACCAAGTGAGCATGAGAGGGAGAGAGACAGAGCAAGAACAATGGAGAACAGTCCTTCCCATGCCATATTTTTACCAATATCCCTCTGGGCTTGAAACCTCTGGTTCTAGGTGGAGGCCATCTCTGAGTTTCTAGAGGAGTTCCTCAAGCTTCCTTCACCAGACGCCTTTCTTCAGATCACACATATTGTATGATGTCATAAAAATTAGCATCGACTGGTTCTTAGTCAATAATCACATGCATAAATCACACGGTGCTGTAGGCACATTTGAGGGGAGATCTAATTTCGCGTGGGATTGGCGAAATCAGGGAACGTCACTCTGAAGCGGTGACATTGAGGTAGGGATATAAAGAACGAGACATGGCCAAATATGCAATAGGGGAGGCCACAGGATGGAAGAGTCTTCCTGACAGAGGAGCAGAATGAACCAGAAGATGAGTTAGAACATGGTGATGAGGGGTGGAGTGAAGGAGGTGAGGGAGTCACACAGATTCTTGCAGGAAAGGAAATGACTATATTCTAAATGAAAAGAGAAGACATTAGAAATGACCACCCTTCCATCAAGAGAGTCTCTGGTGAGGACAGTTGGCAGGCTGGTTTGCCAGCACATGCATGGTACCTCTTAAGGACATCCTGAAACAACGGGTGAGGTGATTATTTCCGACAATGGGCTTAAGATGTCATCATTGAAGTATTAAAAGAAGTTTTGTAGTCTCTGACTGGGGAGGTCCAGCATCAGTGGGTCCAAGGATATTCTAGCCACCTGACTCTGGAGGTAGCAGTAAGACCTTTGAGTTTCAAGGGCATTTGGTAATATTTTAAAATTGAAAAAAAAACAAAAAAACTGTGTTAGTTCAAACGTTTCAAGCAGCAAAGTCAAAATTAATAACTGCTTAATTATATTTTTCCAAAATGCAACATTATGTCAGCATCATTAATTGTTCAATTTAGGATGCATAAATATTTTATGATGTTGGAAGACAAGTGATAAACTGTTTTTTTCCTCTTACAACAATTTCCAAGTTTATGTGATGACTGCAGAGAAATAGTATCGAGTCATCAATTCAGTGAGTTATTAAGAGTTAATTCACTGCAATAGCAAGATTATAAAAATTCTTTCAAACGCACGGTGTAATAAAATTGGGTTTTCTATAAAATGGAAGTGCATTTTAATAAAGCTTATATCAGGTTTTCTCAACCTTGACACCACTGACACTTGAGCCAGATAATTCTTTGTTGTGAGCAGAGCCGCCCTGTGCTTTGTATGATGTTTACAGCCTCCCTGGCCTCTGCCTAATAGATGCCAGTAGCAACACTCCCTCCAGTTGTGACAACCCAAAATACCTCCCAACCTTGACTAATGTCCTCTGGGAGGGGAGCAATCGTGCCTCTGCTGAGAACTACGGACTGGCTTCTATGAACGCCTGGGGCAGAAGAAACACTTCAAGTGTCCCTGATTGTATTAGATACATCGTCAGTGATTGCTTCCTGGTGGAACATACCACCAAAGCTAAGAACCCGGGACACATATCCAATTTTCACCAAGTCTGAGAGTCTCCGGGAAAACCTACCTTTTGATCCAGGTGACCCCCATCAACACAGCCGAGAGCACCCATAATGAGCTTTGCAGGACACGTGAGGTGCCCCTGCAGCAGCTGGGGAACCAAGAGGTCACCTGGTTATAAGAAGGCCGAGTAGTATTTTCATGAAGAGACAACATGACCGAAATGGAAAGATCAATACCTGCTTTCTGTAAGAAAATGGCCCGTTCCCTCCTCAGCTCTCGCCTGTTTGTTTCAGCTCAGCTGGACCATCAGGGTCCCTGGCAGAGCTCTGAGGGCGAGGGTGAGTCTTCTTTCCACAGCAGCAGTAGACACGACTGGCAGTGGGAGCTCTGAGCCAGCTGCCAGAAACGAAAGCCCCAGGAGCAGCAGGACAGCCCAGGAGAGCAATCCTAAGTAACCACCCTCCCCACGGAAAAGGGAGGCCAGAATGTTGGGTGTGCCCTTAACAGAAATCGTCAGGAAAGCAAAGAGATAGGACCCGGCGTAGGAAATAAATTCTAAAGCACCGACAGGCTTTGCAGCCCATCAAAGGGATGGCATCCTTAGGTCACGAAACCCCAATGGAGCTCGCTTCTGGAGGCAGGGGCCTGGCACAGGGGGCCCTAGACTCTGCCTCGCTCACCTGGCCCTTACGGTTTGTGGGTTGAAATCAATTGCACACCATGGAAGACAGAGTCAGGAAGGGAGGGAAAAGAAAATGAGGTTGGAGAAACATTTAGGGCATCCTTCCAAAATCGCATTCTTTTTGACACTCTTCATCAAAAGCAAAACACATTCTTTAAAAGACTTCAGAGGCCCAGCTTTGCAATGATTACTTTGGAGGAAGAAGAGCAAAAAGCCCAAATGAGATCCCCAGGGGGGCTGTGGCTCTGCTCACTTTAATTCTCACTGTCTAAGCATTCAATTCCATCCGGCTCTCAGGTAAGACCGGGTATGTTTGGAAGGGCGCAGGCTTGGGACATAGCAAAATGTGGGATTGAGCCTCAGCTCCAGTGCTGGATGAGCTTTGTGCATCTGGGGAACTTACTGAACCTCTTTCTCTAAGTCTCAACTGGTCTCATTGCTAGAACGGTGATGCGAAGAAGAATGCCACCTTGCAGGTCTATGTTCGGGTTTGTTTCATGTATTCCACAAAAGTGCTTTCACAAAGCGTGGTCCCACGAGAAGGTCCATATGACCTACCATTCCTGTGATGTTTCCGGCTTGGTAGTGTTGAGAAAACATGTATGCCTTTTTCCTTATTGGTATGTTTATGAATGAGGCCATAAGAGATTATGTCTTAAAGCACTTTTCATTTTGTGAGTTGTTCATTATTGTGGCTTTGTACATCAGTGCAGCTTTCTGATCCACGATGCACTGACCACACAGGAAGTAACATGTATCTCCAGGTAATCGGTCTGTCTGTATTATGACCCCAAATTACCTGGAAATAATTATCAACAATTATTACCGGAGGCAAATCAAACCCCATAATTCCTTAAGCGGTAGACACATCCATTAACCCATATATAGAGTAAGTGCTCTAAGGACTCAGGGCAAAGAGTTTGGCATAAAACATTAAGAGATACTGGACTAAAACTAAAGTAGAAGACCTGAAACTAATGTAAAATCACATTGAATGGCAACTATAATTGTAAAATAAATAGTCACAGGGATGTAAAGAAGAGCATAGGGCATATCGTCAATAATATTGTAATAACTATGTACAGCGTCAGATGGGTAGACCTGCCGGGGTGATCATTTTGTAAAGTATATAAATGTCTAACCACTATGTTGTCTGTGTATACCTGAAACTAATATAATATTGTATGTTAACAGTATTGAAAAATAAATTTCTAAAAATTAAAAAACTAAAGTAGAAGATATCATTTCAGTAGCCTCATTTTTGAGCAAAGATTTCTTTTAGGAAAATATTTTTCGTAAACTAGGAAACATATTTTAAAACTATATTATATTGAATATATTTTTGTTGTCTGTTTTGTTCTGATTCTAATAAAAGCCAGGAGAATGGACTTGAAATTAAAAAGAATTCTCTCTCTCCTTCTCTTAGTCTCTCTCTCTATTTTCCTGTCTCTCTCCCTCCCTCCCTTTCTCTTCCCCCATCTCTCTCTCTCTCTCTCTCTCTCTCTCTCTCTCTCTCTCTCTCTCTCTCTCCTCTCACACACACACACACACACCCATAGCAGATATTCTTCCATTCAGCACATTGTGTGATGTTTGGGATAGAATGTTTGTGCTGAATAAAATGAAAGCCACAGCTTCATTTTTACCAACAGAGTTTGATTTCTTTCTCCTAAAGACCGTTAGAAGCACATCACTGCTCCCCATTCACTGCTTAGACAAGGACAGAGTGAACAGAACAGCGTCCATCCATAATCAGCAATCACTTTTCCCTGCTGGCTCCAAAGACGTTCCGGTGCTAATTTCCCCCCACCCTGCTCTCAGAGCCATTTCAAGCCAGGATTCTCGTGTCCCTGGGAAAAGGTGTTTGGTGATGTCTCGCAAAAGCTTTCTTAGACGCTCCCATCACCACATCAAGACAAATTGTGCTGTTTGATGCCGACCCCTGGTCAGAATGCAGATAACCGCTTGGTTCACTTGTTTGTCTCCACCAGATTCTTGACAGATAAGGACACCGTCTCATTTTTGGTTCTAATATACAGAAGGAATTCAACAAATGGCTCGTAAATGAAGTGACCACTCTTGCGTGACATCTTTTGTGACAAAAATCTGCCCTTGACTAGTTGGGTAACCTAGTCAAACTTACTTAAGCTCTCTAAGCTCTAGTTTTTTCATGTGTGATATGCAGATAATGATATTATTCCTGACCCACTATCTGGTTTCCTTTTTCTTCCTGGCACATGGGAGGGTAACTGGAGGGCAAAGCAGGTCACATGACTAGCTCTGCCCAGTGGGATTGGGCGGAAGTGAAGTTTGTCTTCTTGGCAAAAGCACGTAATTGCCAGCAGGAGACTTCTAGGCCAGCTTTCCCTGGGGTGATGTGGAAACATTTATCAATATGGAGGTCCCTTCAGACAAAAGACACTGGGAGTGCTGAGTCAACATACGGAGGACAGCTTCCCTGCAGAGCAGCTCGTACCCTCCGTGGACTTTCCTGAGCAGGAAATAAACCTGTGTTGAGCTATGCCCTTGAGAGTTCAGGGTTGGTTGTTCCCACAGCAAAATACCGGGGGTGCCAAAAAAAAGTATACAAGTGGACACTTCGGTCAACGTTGCTCAAGCAGTAGTTCACCATCATCAGAAGTGTCTGGACGCTGATGGGAACCACTTTGAGCACCTCTTGTAATTGCAGAAGTCAAACGTGACTTGTATTCATCTTTTGTTATCGGTATATATTGAGTATTACAATTTGAATACAGGTTTTTCCTTTCTTAAAATGTGTACACATTTTTTTTTGGTACTCTCTCTCTGTAAGCCCTGCCTGACTGACACAGACCAGACAGTTGGCAGGAAGATGGAAGGAGAAAAGCTAGGTAACGCTCCTGGCACTGGGCCTAGCACTTACGTTTCATAACCTATTATTGCCAAATATTAAGACCATTGGTCCAAAATCTAAATCTTTGCTTTTAGTGAGGACCCAGTTAATATCACACCAGATGAAAACAGGCGGTGACCCATCCGTATTACTTCAGGC
This sequence comes from Rhinolophus sinicus, assembly GCF_036562045.2. NCBI lineage: Eukaryota > Metazoa > Chordata > Mammalia > Chiroptera > Rhinolophidae > Rhinolophus > Rhinolophus sinicus. The sequence continues at coordinate 11,161,301 of NC_133767.1, forward strand.
ATCACCAGTCATGAAAACAGATGCACCCCAAAATTATAGCAGCAGTATCATCACAGCTGTGGTCTTGAGCCAGAAAGTCATTCAGTGACCCAGGAAATCTACTATTTTCAACATGTAGCTTCCAAGGTCAAGTGGCTGTCCAAGGTCAAGAGGATGGGGGAAGGGAAACGTATGGAGGATCCCAGAAGGGGCTTTATTGGGCTAGCCCTGGAAGTGACATATGTCACTTCTTCCCACCTCTCACTGGGTGGAACTGAGCATATGTCACCACTTAGATAAAAGGGGGCTGGAAGAGCACCCCTAGATAGGCCGCTATTTAGCAGGTATTTGAATTTGCTGTGAAGGAGGCTTATTAAAAGATAGCCAGCCATTTAGCTGTAGTATCCTTCAATATTTTCAGAAAGTGGTTTCCCAGCAGCTGTGAACTCTGCCTTAGCTGCACACCCACTCCCCTCACATTGCAAGAATGTTCTTTTTATCTCGCGTAAAGCTCCAAAGTTGCACTAAAAAATCACTGCCTTGTTTGATTTCATAGAGAAAATATCTTTGGACATAGGTTGAATTCAGTCACCACCTCCTTCCCCCATCAACGAAAATAGGAAATATCCTCAATTAGCTGGTATTGCCTCCGAGTTTTTGTCCTAACGAGATCCTAAGCCCACTTTTCTTTCACGTTCCTTTAAAAAACATACATAAGCCTCAAAATAGAAGAGAGAACTACACCATTGGAATGCCCTCAAGTTTTTAAGACTTTTATGAGCATGTACATTGGAGCGTACATTTACATTTGAAGACAGTATTGATGCAAAAGGACCAAAAAACATGGCTATGCTTCACTGAGCACATAATTGCTGTTAGACAGTAGAAGGTAAATGTTGTTATCAGAGTTATGATCTGGTCCAGAGAAAGTGCCTCGCAGAAATAAAATTAGGCTGCATTTTTCTAAAGGCAGATTTTAAAGCATGGGTCACAATCTGACCGGATTATCTTGGGGGAATGGACCCCAGCACATGTCTGAAAGTCACTAACAGTTGGGATTCCTGCTGCTGGTTCTTAAAAGAAGATACGGACAGAAAATGTTGCCAAACCGATGTCGACCCCTTGAGGCATACACACAGCTTTATCACATATCGCAGCACTCTCTCTGCAGCTTGAAACTCTCAACAGTGAGCTGGCATGGGTGAGAAGATGGCATTAAACCAGACAGTGCCCATGATGCTCACCTGGGCACACCTGGACAGAGCCAGAGTTACAGGGAGAGCTGACGTGAGCCGTGTGTTTTAGCTCAGCTAAAAGTCACCTCAGCCTTATGTTACAGGGGCTAAAGGTGACCCTGGTTTACAGATGAGGAAACTGAGCCTTAGAGAAGTTGAGTGACATGCCCAGGACCCCACAGATAATGAGTGACAGGGCCAAAATTGAAACCAAATCTTCCTGAGTCTGGAGCCCATGCATTAGCCGCCCCGAGCTTTCCTCTGCCTGCTGAAGACTTAAAATTCTCAAGAGGCAAAGGAAATTCACAATCAGACATGAGAGTGAATTGGCCGGTTGACAATTACGCCGGCTGTCTCTACACCAATGGAAAGTATTTTCAGAAACAAGCTAATAGAGAGAGCATACCCTGGAGGAAGGGGGGATGTGCCTTGCATGCATTTACCTGCCTACCCTTCAGAAGGCCTATGCCGTCTGTATCGGTGAAGAAAGGACAGTTGCAGGACTGTCCCTGCAATGCCAGTGGGTGTCACTGCCTCCCCACGGTGCTCAGAAGGGAATCTGCAGCAAACAGCAGCCTGGGACAGGCCAGGCTCCTAGCTCTCTCTGTGTCTTGCCCACGGACTGCCCCTTTCCTGAGACGTCTCATCACAGTGCCTGACACAGAGACGATTCCACCGGTGCTGTGACCACCGCCGTGGGTGACATCATTCAGGCTTCTCTAGCTTTCCAAACACGCTGCTCCCTTTCGGAGGTCACCATGCACATATAATCAAAATAAGATGGACGGGAAGATGCAGGATTCACAGATATCTGGATGTATATTGAAGGAGATGAATTTGTAAAGCCATTCCTGAGTCACAGCACGCTCCCTGAGTGTTATCTGCATGAACGCACACTGCCCCCAGTCCTGTCACTTAAGAGACGAGCCAGGGTAAGGTCATATCTTTGGAGAAACTCCTTAGCACGAAAAGAAAACCATTTTGGGGTAGGCTTATCATTTACTTTCCAGGGGAGAGTCTGGTGTCTCTGGCAGCAGTCAGCGAGGGACGTTTGTGACAACTACACTCACTCCACCAAGCTCCACGTCTGCTGGTTGCTCTAGTGTCATCTACTCACTGGGCAATGTCTCCATCCGCATGACAGTGGCTATCAAGTCATGGGTAACGGCTCTCTCTCTCTCTCTCTCTCTCTCTCTCTCTCTCTCTCTCTCTCTGTCTCTCTGTCTCTGTCTCTCTGTCTCTCTCTCTCCCTCTCTCTCTCCAGTAGCAGAATTCTAGGGGGGATGGAGGGGAAATTGAAACCCTGTCCTACCTCTACAGAAGCAAGATGTCTTGACCTGCTCTCCTCACAGAGGGGCCCGACGCTGACTGGAGGATGAGGTCCTGGAGGGAAGGTGTTTATTTTGTTCACCGCTAAGTCCCCAACACATAAAGGAGTGCTGGGAACACAGTTGGCGCTTAATAAATGAATTAACATCCATGGAAGCAAAAGTAAGAAGATGTGAAAATGTAATTGCCTGTCTGGAGAGAGCTAGCAAAAACGTCTGGCTTTGGTTCATGCTAAATAATGTTGTCATGGAGTAGATGAGTTAACATAAAATATAATGTAATATATTTACATATAATATATTTGCATATAATACTTTCATAGCTTACATGCATTTATACTTATGTATATATGAATATATGTATACTTAGGACAGTGGCTGTAAGATAAGTGCCCAATAAACTTGACATCCTTATTATTTTCACGTGCACAGTTTTGATTTTATCAGTAGATTTTTAAAATTCTTATCTTTTAACATTTTACAGGTAGAACAAACTCATTCAAGAAAATGTGCAAAATACAAAATTAGATATGTGACAACTTGGGGTGCCATGGGCTTATTTTGTGTCCCTTGCAGAACTTGATACAGATTAAGTGCTTTAAAATATTCATTATGAAATCAAATATTGTTCCAAAGTGGTTAAAAAAAATGATGTTCAGTCCCCACCATGTGAGGTGATGTGACCTTGTGAAAGAAGGGGACAGACCTTTATGGACTGACAAATAAAGAGCCCAGGATATTAGCGAGGTGTGCATTTTAAGAAAAATATACACTGTATCATTTCATTTATATTTGAGTGAAACTGTATACTTGTACGTGAAATGTAAAGCTATACAAAATGTGGAAGGCTGTCGCCACACTGTTGACAGGGGTGAGGGCTGGTGTTGTGTTAGTTGTACATAAAATGATGGTCACAATCGGAATCACGATGAAAGTAATTGATCAAACATGACAAAGAGTTGTGAAAACTGAAAAAAGAAAACCGTCCTCCATCAGACCGCCCATGATCATGACTCATGTTTTCGACATACCTTTTTTTTATAAATTGATTCAAGGAATAGTTATTGAGCGCCTGCAATGGGCCTAGCACTCCATAGGGGTGTTCCTCTTTCATCTGCGTAACAAATATTTCCTGAAAAACACCTGCCTCCTATTCAATCAATTTAATGAGTCATGTCTCCAAGAGGCTCAGAAGAACCCCAAGATTCTCCGTAACGAGTGGATTACTGGTAAGGATGCCTAGAGAATTGGCAAGCAATCGGTCCTTGATTTGCTCTGTCAAAACCTCCCCTCCCTTCTCCCCCACCCCAGCACACATACCCCTGCCTCTTATTTCATCAGAGCAGAAAGACTCAAGTCAAGAAAGAAAATGCACTGGACACATACACGATATAAAAACCACTCCGGGGGCTGGGCCGGTGGCTCAGGCGGTTAGAGCTCCATGCTCCTAACTCCAAAGGCTGCCGGTTCGATTCCCACATGGGCCAGTGGGCTCTCAACCACAAGGTTGCTGGTTCAACTCCTCGACTCCCACAAGGGATGGTGGGCTCCGCCCCCTGCAACTAAGGTTGAACACGGCACCTTGAGCTGAGCTGCCGCTGAGCTCCCAGATGGCTCAGTTGGTTGGAGCGCATCCTCTCAACCACAAGGTTGCCAGTTCGACTCCCGCAAGGGATGGTGGGCTGTGCCCCCTGCAACTAGTAATGGCAACTGGACCAGGAGCTGAGCTGTGCCCTCCACAACTAAGACTGAAAGAACAACAACTTGAAGCTGAACAGCACCACAACTGAGATTGAAAGGACAACTTGACTTGGAAAAAAGGCCTGGAACTACACACTGTTCCCCAATAAAAAAAAAAAAAAAAAAGTTCTGTTCCCCTTCCCCAATAAAATCTTAAAAAAAAAAAAAAAAAAAAAAAAAAAAAAAAAAAAACCACTCCGAGCACCGGGTCTCTGCCATAGATCATGGTCACCTGATTCTGATTCCTGATAGGAATGGCCTCCCAGGGGCAGAACGCTCAGCTCTCATGGGAACACTGCTCCCGCAGCCCCTGCAGCCTTGCCTCCTCCCTCTGGATCTCCAGTCCTTCTTGGGTCCCACAGGCCTTCAGAGCAGCCGTTCAGTTGTGAAGGGGAAGAGCCTGTGACGATTTCCAAAGAGGCCTTGCAGGAATAGACCCCGTTTGTTCGTAGTTATCAAAACAAATTACGCGCTACATGGCTGAGATGATGTTGGCTCCAAGATGTCCTCCCTGGGGTCCCACAAGCTCACAAACGTGAATTCCAGTCCTTTGTTGTAAAAAGGCCCATGGACAGTGCGTAGTGATCTGAATAGAGCCTGCTGGGTTCCAGGGGCGTCTATACTTAGAATGTAATGTTGTTTTGAAAACGGGGTGCTCAGTGCCCTGGATTAATGAGCTATAAGAGTCATTTCATCGAAGGTCCTGGAAGGTTGGCATCGAACTGTTGAAAAACCCTTCCTTCTCCTCACCCCACCCTGAACCAAAGTGACCATCAGGGAGGGTAGTTCAAAGCTAACTGAGTCTTTAAAAGTAAAGCAGTTATAATGATCAAGGGGAAAAAATATTAGCTATTGCCACACTTAAACAAATGCCACATGGCACATAAAGTCTGCCATCTGCTGTAACTTTTCCTCAGTAGGAAGTTGGCAGATATTGCATAGTCATCTACATATGACTGATAATTTTTAGCCAAGTCTAAATAAAAAAGGTGCGTTGTCTTCATGTGCTGTTTAAAAAAAGCTAAGGCTATATAAGACCAACAATAAAACATGCTCTCGATGTTTTCTTTTCCCCATTACACATACCGATATCAATTACATTTCATATATATGTATGTCTGTGTGTACATACGAATATACACATTTTTCTACAGTGAATTCATTATACTTTTTGAGCCTCATTAGTGTGAAAACTGAATAAAGCATGCTATGCATTTCTACCTTTTGTATAGAAATCACTTCATTTTATCTGTTTTGATATGTTCCAGGAGACGCCTGGGGTATAAGGCTTTGCAGGTGCAGAGTTCGTGGAAAGGAAAAGCAATGAAAACCCTCATGTTCAGAAGGAAAGTGTATTTTACAGAGAGAGGGGCCCAATCCACAGTGGGGATCATTTGTACACACTGGAAACATAAATTCATGGTCAATGAAATCGTGTCCTTGACAAACACTTGAAGTTTCCTAATATATAACGGAATTAGTGCAGTCAGATTTCACCGAAGCACTTGGCTATACGGGCCATTATTTAAACAGCTCCGTCAGTCATGAAAGAATAGTTCAAGCACATGACAACAAAATGCCATCAATACTGAAGGTCGTCCTCTAAATCAGAAGAGAATGCAAGAGATTCCTAACGACTTCTCAAACAAATTACCGGCAGGCCGAACCAAAATGAATTTTATTACTGAGGACAAGTGAACTGTACAGTACTTATAGCAAACACATTAGAGGATTAAAATCGAAGGAGATTGGATTTGAAAAGATATAGACAGGGAAGACGTGAAAAACCTGTGCCAAGGGACCCTATCAGAACTGCTGTGGAATTCAGCCACTGGCCAATCACTTTGGGGAGACTGGCTTTGCTTTTCTCTAAAGAATGAAGTGAAAGGTACTGGATGGTGGCCAAGCTGTGACGTTGCCGATGCCCTGTGGCTACTGGAGAGGTACCCACAGAAAACTCATAGCATGGACACATGAGGTTGACAGAATCCCTGTGACAAAAATGAGGCTTCTCTCTGTGGTGACTGTTTAACCTGATCACAACTTACCAAAAAATAAAAGGTTTAGATTAACTTTACCTCAGAGGCCTGTCTAGGACCCTTCCATCCATTCAAGGATAGCTTAGGAAAACTCAAATCACTCCTGCACTGATGAGCCATGGATAATTCAAATAATAAAAGACAACGCTTTGTAACTGCTTTCTCTGTGGCAAGCACGCTTCTAGATGCTTCACATGAACCAACTGAATCTTCACAACAACTCCAGGAGGTAGGTACTACTGCTATCCCCGTTTTAGAGCAGAGAACACTCAGATCAAAGAAGAAGAAAAAAACAAAAATCCAATTCATGTGGCTATCAAGAGACAGAGAGAGTATTCAAAGTTGGGCTGCTGGCACCAGAATTGTGTTCTTGATCACAACACTCTGTAAGAGTTATGAATACACCAGTAATCACACCTTCTCCCATATGTCTCCTGGGGTGGAACAAGAAGTGAGTTCTGGTACCCTGAGCTATGCGTTTAGTCCATGGCTCTATTCTGAGACTGTAAACAAGATGTACGGTCCCTGCCTCCAAGGTGGCCCCCCAGTGACCTCCCCTCCTGGCATCCGTATGCTTGACTGATTTCTCCCCTATTGTGCCGGGGTTGTTGGTCTGTGTGGCAGAATATGGCAGAAGTGATGGTATGTCACTCTGAGATTAGGTTATAAAAAGACTATGGCTTCCATCTTAGGATCTCTCTCTTTCTCTCTCCCTCTCACCCTCTTTCCTTCTCTCTCTCTCCACTCTCTTTGGGAAAAGGCAGCTGACAAGTCACCAGGACACTCTGGCAGTCCTGTGGAGAGGCCCGTGTGGCCATGTGGCAAGGAACTGAGACCTGTGAGCATCTACATGCGTGATCTAGGAGGCAGACCCTCCAGCCTTTGTTTAACTGCTACCCCTCTGATGGCTTAACAACAACCTCACGGGGCCCCTGATCCAGAGTGACCTGGCTAAACCACTTCCAGATTCCTGACCCTCAGAAACTATATGACATAATAAATGTTTGCTGTTTCAAGATACTCATTGTGGGAGTGACTTGTTACACAGCATTAGATAACTAATGCATGCTGTTACCTGCAAAGCAGAGCTTTCATAGACCTGGAAGAGTGGGGTTTGTTCATAAAGCCCTCAGTGTTGACTTCATTCTATATACAGAACAACCCTGTGTCCTGGATTAGAGGTGTCCTAATCTAAACTCCATTCCTGAAAGAGAGAGAGAGAGAGAGAGAGAGAGAGAGAGAATAGTGTGTACATATGTATTGATCCATTAAATATTTCTGAACGTCTATTGGGTGCCAGGAACTATTGTAGTGCTGGGACGTAGCACTAAAAGAAACAAGGCCCCCTTCCTTGTATTCTAGTGGATAGAGACTGAAAAATAAACAAGTAGATAAATAAGAAAAAAAACAGGGAGATACTGATAAGTACTGTGAAAATAATACAGAGAAATGACATAGGGGATGAGGGTGTTTTTCCGGATGCAATAGTCAGAAAAGTCCTCTTTGAGGAAGGATAGTTAAGAAGAGGTCTGAATGATAAGAATGGTCAGCCAAGAAGAGATCTGGGAGAGAGATCAATTAAAGTTGGGCGAATCAGTAGTTATAAACGCCTCCTCACACTTGAACGTCATGTATGCAACCACAATAATTTGCCTCCCAGGATAAAGAGAATACAGTAAGGTCCTATATACAAAAAAAAAACCTGTAACTTGGGATGACACTGCATTGTTCCCCATCGAAAAATAGCGTGACTGCTTTGGTCCAGCTTTGAAATCACCAAGATTCAGGCAACATTATCCACAAACCAAAGGCCATGTGGGGAACTTTAAATAGTCTGCTGATTTAATAGAATATCAATCTCAAGGGAAACTAACTCAGTTATGAAACAGTCTGACCATTAATTTCAATGATTTGACTGTGTAATATAATGTTTCAATCCTAGAACACAATTTAAACTGGGACAGGTAGTCATTACTTAACTCAGAGTCGGCGAATTCATCTCCAACATGTCAATTTTTTGTAGTCTACATTCAAAGACTTGCCAAAAATGATATGGGGAAAATATTTCAAAGTCCATGAAATCTAGCATCTCGATATCAAATAGTGCCTCGACTGCTACTGTAGATAAAAATGGTGATAGAAATTTTTATTAAAACAGTAAGCAAAGGGTAAGCACACTTGTCAAACACAGATCCTGCTTCCCATATAGATGACAGCGTCGGGAATAGTAAAGATGACAAATGGGATAGCATGGTGATTTACCCTGTGGTGAAGAGGGTGTTGGGGGAGAGAGAGAAAAGAATTAAAATGAGCACCTATCAGAAACACCTTCTGAAAATAATGACAAGAAACAAAATAAACTATTCTGGCCACCAGCTATTTCAACCAATACTCAAAAAATAAGCAGCCCATGATTTGAAACTAAAAATTCATTGCACTCAAATGGAGAAAGCCTCTGTTGATTGAGAGATCCAACATTTCCACCTAGGGACAAATGAGAAGGAAAATTGTGGGGGGGGGAAATCAAATTAGATGGTTGTCAGTCTGTCTAGCCACAAAATTACACAGATAGAAATGAAAAGACTATGGCTACACATCATCCAAGCATCGCTCTGGTCAGATCACCTTTGGAATCGAGATGTGGTCAGGTGTAGTTGTTGCGAGTACACCCGAGCTGCCATTCCCCCCAAAAAAGTTTGCTTCTCCTTCAGGACAAAAGGGGAGACTATGTTTCCTTATCCGCTCGAATTTAGGGGCAGCCAACTGTCTTGTTCTGGCTAATGTAATGTGAACAGAGGTGACACATGTCACTTTGGGGATATAAGTGTTAAGCACCAGAGTGCAATTAACCTTGCTCTCTCTGTCCCAGTAATTGTAGAAGTGGAGCCTGTGACCCTGCATGGGGAAGAAATCCTGCAGCACCTCCGGGCAGATCACAAGGGCCCTGGAGAACGCGTGAGAAACCCACACTGGTTCTTCTAAGCCTTGGAGACTGAGGTTTGTTTGTCGGTGCAGCATAGCCTGCCTTAGCCTGATTGTACCCTCAACCAGCTACCAACCCCCCTAGCCCCCTTTTTCACAAAGTGGGCTTACCGCAAAAGTTCAGGAGGAAGTTATTTGACCTTTGGGGGGTACTGGCTATTTGTATTATGCCTTTTCTATAAGGAGCCGTTTTCTCCTATCACCTTCCCTGCAGCAAATGCTTTTTGTTTTCCAAAAGTACATGCTTAGTTTGCATTTTCCTCAACACTGTGGAGGGGCAAATATCTTCACTACTTTCATTAGAAACAAGAGACCGCATTTGATATGCATACGATGCTTTGACAAAGACACGCGGGAGTTTCCGTACCATTGCATTCACTCATTCACAATGAGGGCAAGCAAGTTAGGTATGGTGCTTCCCCTTTCCAAGCTTACAGTCTTCTGAGGAAGGCAGAAAACCAAAGAGGCTAGAGTGATAAGCCCAGGACGCTGTCAGAAGACACAGAAGGGATTCTGAGCTTAAGGTTGTGGGGTGGGGTGGCTAGAGACGGCTTCCTGGGTGGAAGTGAAGACAAAATGGACAAAGCAAAGAAGAGGGGAGAGAATTTTCCAGGGAGGGGGTGAGAGACAGCAAGGCCATGAGAACAGCTAGACTTTGCTGAGTGTGGCTGTATTGCAGAAGGAATGGAGAACGACTGTTTATCCTGCAAGAAAGCCCGAGGCCGTGAAAGCCTAGAAGGCCCTGAGATCATGTGAAAGCTGTTGGGTTTCATCCAAAGCGTAATAAACAGCTGTGGGAAGTGGGGTAACATAGGTCTGTTTCGTTCAAGCGCTCCGCTGCGAGAAGGAGTTGGAAGAGATACATGTGCAAAAGACCGAATGCCCGTTGCCAGGAGCCCAGCAAAAGACGATGGTAGGCTGGCTGAAAGATGGCAGACGTGGAAATAGGAAGAAGAACACAGAAGGAGATAGAAGAATCAAGACGGGAGATCTGTTTTGAACATTGAATTGGAGAAGTGTGATTTCACTTTGCTCCTGCCGATGGTGGGGTCACATTTTGGGTGATGGAAATAATCGTAGGTTCTTCACTCTATGTGGAAATCATTTTATTGGAGTTCCTTCGTATAAATATAGGACCCTGGGCACATTGAAATATTTGATCAGGTTCTTTATTAGGGCAATGATTCTACTTAGGATTCTGTTCATTCCCCAAAGATGGCATTATTTACAAGCCTTGCATTTGATTGTAAATTCTCCAGTAAGAAGAGTTACCTATAGAAAGAACTGTGATGTGACAGTTTTTTTTTAAACTGAGGTAAGATTGACAAAGAACATTATATTCATTGTAGGTGTACAATATAATTATTCAATATATGTATATATACTGGGAGTGCCAAAAAATGTATGCACATGACTTGTATTCATCTTCTGTTAGTGGTATATATTGAGTATTATAACTTTAATAGTTCTTTTCCTTTCTTAAATTGTGTATACACTTTTTTGGCTCCCTCTGTATGAATGTCTGCCAATTAAGTTCGTGAACTCATCCTAGAGAAAGTGCTACACACCTCATTGCTGAATATCACTACGGTCACGTTTGAAGTACTCCCCTTGGGAAGCTATGCACTGATGCCAGTGCCTAGTCCACCTTTCAAAGCAATTTTGGAACTCTTTTTCTGGAATGGCCATCAGAGCTGTCGTTGTATTACCCTTGATGTCCTGAATGTCATCAAAATGTTTTCCTTTCAATATTTCCTTTATCTTGGGGTAAAGAAAGAAGTCATTGGGGGCCAGATCAGGTGAGTAGGGAGGGTGTTCCAACACAGTTATTTGTTTACTGGCTAAAAACTCCCTCACAGACAGCGCCGTGTGAGCTGGTGCATTGTCGTGATGCAAGAGCCATGAATTGTTGGTGAAAAGTTCAGGTCGTCTAACTTTTTCATGCAGCCTTTTCAGCACTTCCAGATAGTAAACTTGGTTAAGTGTTTGTCCGGTTGGTACAAATTCATAATGAATCATCCCTCTGACATCAAAGAAGGTGAGCAACATCGCTGCCACACGTTCACGAACTTGTCAGACCTCATATATACTCATATATTGAAATGATCACCACAGTAAGTCCAGTTAACATAGTTACAGAATTTTGTTTTCTTGTGATGAGACCTTTTAAGATTTACTCTCTTAGCATCTTTCAAATATGCAACACAGTATTATCAACTACAGTCGCCCTGCTGTACATTACATCCCCACGACTTATTTTATAACTGGATGTGTGTACCTTTTGACGCCCTTCCCCACAATGGGATGCGGAGATTGTTGTCTAGAAAGTCACACAGCAGCATGGACTGTGCAGAATTAATTCAGAAAGCCAGTCACAAAGAGGAGGCTGCAACTACCTCATGATGGCCAGTTTTGCATTAGGAGCCAAGCTAGGGTCTGAGGAAATAGCGTTGCATCAGTAGGTAGAGTCCACGCCCTCCGGAGGCTTGGATCTAATTGTGCAAATGACATCAAACCCCTGATCACAACTGTGGTGGGCCTCGTGGAAGGTACATCACACACAGGAGTGTCCCTAAGTGGGGGTCACAGGGGCTCGCTCCGTGTCGCTCTGTACCAAACAGAACAGTACCAAACACGACAGAAAAGATTCAAGGCCTGCATTCGTTTATGCAGACTCAACCTGCAGCGACTTTCTCAGTTAGAAAGAAAGAAGAATGTGCAGAATGTGAACCTCCAAGGAGTCTCAAAGGGCATTTTCCACGTGGCTGTTCCACATGGTTCTAAAGAAGGAGTTCCAGATTCATGGCTGCTTTCTTCCTTGTCAACTGAGGGTATTTATTAGAGCGTGCAGGCTGTTTAGAAACTTGCACGGCCACTTATCACCTATTAGCGAAATATCCAATTACATGCCTGGACTCTTCATTTGCTTCCAAGCCAAATGCTTAGAGATCTGGGCTGCTCTGACCTTATGACTCTTACTATTGCCGTATCCCTGATGGAAGGGACAGCTGAACTATTTTAGTTAATATAGATAATAGTTGATGGCATTCCTTAAATATTCAATATGTGCTCTGAAGAGTGGGCACCCTCTCATTCATAGGAACCTTACAAAGTGAGTACTGGTGTTACGCCCATTTTACAGATAAGGCAATCAAGTCTTACAGTGGTTCATTCATTTGCCCACTAGTTCAAAGGGCTAATGTCCACGTCACCTGGTTCCAGAGCCACCATCTTTTGACTACAATTGCACATATCCATGAACTATCTTGAACTAGGAATTCAATTATGGGTGTCAGTTATGATGGAAATTCATCATATCCCACTGAAAAGCTCCAAGCCTCGTAGCCATCTCCACAAAAATCATTCCTATCCAACACAGGTAGACGGCTGATGTAAATATGATTTGCTTTGTGCTTGACTTCACTAGACTGGAGTGATGAATATTCATTAACTGACGCTCTCATTGAACAGCTCGCCAGACTCTGACTTCTGTCACCTCTACGGCCATGAGGTCAGCCACTGGGACACGGGCCCTGTACCTGTGCAGAGGTGTGTACGCTAATAACTTATAAGCCAAATCCTGTTCCCCAGAGTTAAATGATTGAAAACTTCACCCTGGTGCCATGCGCATTCAGTCCTCCAGGAACTTGCAAAACAGGAGGAGAAGGAGGAAGAAAAAAGAACAGAAGAGGAAGAGAAAGAATAGCAGGAACAGATTCTACCACTGCATCAACTTTCCCGGCTCTAATTGGCTGTGCTACGTGACAAGACCGTGCCCTTCTAGAATCGCACAGCTTCTTTTACACTATGTCCATATTCAGACCATCATTAAAACCACATCCATAAGTCAGTCTGATTGGCTGAAGAGTGGGAAGGTTTCTTGGAAACTGTTACAGGCTATTGGAGAAATACATATTTGGTACACATTCTAATTTTGAAAAGCATGTCCCTTACTTACTAGACTGTAACAGTTCTGCTGAATGGTGATAGACTACCAGGTAAATATGTGTTTTGGAATGCATGCATGCTAACTCTGGAAACACGGGTCATTTACCCAGCAGAGTGGAACGCCCTGGTCTGCCATGAATGGCCCCGGCCCCACAAATCATTACCCTGGAGGACCCCTGGGACTCTTTGCAACTCATCTGCTCAGGCATGAAGCATGTTCTTTTGGAAGGAGGGAAGTCTTCCAAACTAGCATCTGATTTCTTTTTGTTGGAAATATCAAAGTTCATCTATTGCAAATTAAAACAGAACTAATTAAGAACAGTTGCACAGAGCCGCGATTAGGTGGGTAATTAAACTCAAGCGTTTGGCTGGCGGCGGGGGGTGGGGGGGTGAAGTCATCTTTAAATGGAGTAGAAGGAGACCCTGCGCTTGGTTTTTGCACGTTGGCTGTCTACAGTACCTGCCTCCGAGGGATGGATGCCAACTAGCATCATCTTGATGTGCCCTGTATTCATTTTAATCTTTCACATTAAATATTTATTGAAAACGCTGTGCCAAGCCCTGGATTTGATCCTTTGCATTTGACTGAAAAGCAAACCAGACACCGCTGCAGTCTTCGTGGAGCCTACAGTTTATGGCTAGCAACAATATTAAGTGCCCTTAGAATACGATATCCTCTCAATGCAGAAGCCCAAATGACCCATTCCCAATATAAATCAAGTCTCTATTTTACTTACGCAAAAACCAAAGTCCACAATTATCTGCGAGTCCTTCATGAACTTCCTCTGCTGTCCACTTTGCTTCCCCGGCCACTTTCTGCTCTGGACTTTCTGGCCCCCCTGTCATTCTCTGAACACAGGGGAACACTCAAGCCTTCAGTGTGGGTGCTATTTGCTCACTTGGGGTGTTCTTTCCCCACATATCGCTGTGGCTCACTCCCTCATCTCCTCCTAGGCTTTGCTGCAATGTCACCTTCCTCCTGAAACCCACCCTGATGCCTGTATCCGTCCATTTACCAACCCTCCATGGGGGTTTCTCTACCTTTTTTTCCCCCCATGGATGGGTCCCAAATGCCAAAATGAGTGCCTGGCACATAGTAGGTGATTGATACACACATGTACGAACACACACATGTACACATATACATATATACATTCACGAGCACACACACACACACACACACACACACACACACACACACACACACACACACACATATATATTAGGTTGGTGCAAAAGTAATTGCGGTTTTTGCAATTATTTTTAACCTTTTAAACCACAATTACTTTTGCACCAACCTAATACATACACACACATATACACATGCAGACGACTAGAGAGAAAGCATACATTGCTATGAGACCACATCAAGTACATTCTGTCTCCTGTAGCCTAGGAAGTTGGGGGTTGGGGTGGGAATTACAGGAAAGGCTTTCCAGGGCAAGTGGCATTTTTGAGCTGAAACTGAAATAAGTAAAAGGTAATTTAGCAAAGGGTTGTGGTGGGCAGAGGGAAGAGAATGTGCTCGATGCCCACCCAGGAAAAGCTTGATATGTTTGGGAAAATAGAAGACAGTTTGCAGTGTGGCTATAACACACGAGAGCTGGTGGGCTTGAAGATTTAACACCTAGGGGAAATCATGTTTTCTTAATTGAAACCTGTGTGTTATCTGTGAGAGAGAGAGAGAGAGAGAGAGAGAGAGAGAGAGAGAGAGAGAGAGAGAGAATGAAAAATGAAAACATACCTCTGCTTTGGCAGGTTTTATTTTTCTCCCAATTTGTTCGTTTTGTTTAATTAGCCATTTTTGGTTCTAAGGCACAATTTATCTGGACACTGACATGACAGCTGTACGTCCCCAGGACAAAAGCCAAAAGCCCCGTGTCAACTTGTTGGCCAAACTTTTGAAGGTCATGACGAAGTTCTAAACGAGGCAGCTGATTCTCCAGTGTCCTTCCAACCTGGCAGGTCACCGATGTGATAGAATTCCAGAAGCCTCCCATTTCCTGCCCAGGAAAGCCACAGTTCTTAGAAAATAGAGCTCAGGACACACGGTCCTCTTCCTAAAGAGAAGATGGCACTGAGGTGATGTCCGCCGCTGGGACAGGGACAGCGGCAGCCTGCTCGCTAAGGCCCTCTCCCCGTTCTCAGGGTGCACGATGCTTCCTCTGGTTGCATCCTGACGATGGCAGGTGGGGACGAGCCATGTCCCGTCACTTCCCCCATCACTAACACAGCACACATGTCTATTCTCCTCTACCGCACTCTCCCCAGGCCTCCAGGCACAAGCTCTGTTTTGAGAGACTCGTAAGACACTCATTTGGAGTGCGTAATAACTCAATATTAATTTAAGTGACTAATATTTAGAGTCTACAAAAAAAGAAGAAGAAAAACTTCATTTATGAAAAATATATCTCAATTTTCCTAGAAAATGTCTCACGGTGACAGCAATGTGTCCCGTGAGCAAAAATAAGGTTGTTGCAGGAAGGAATTTAATTAAGATGAGTCGGGTTTGCCGCAAGCGGTCCACGGCCGAGGGAGCACGAGAGAGGTACTTACCACACCAAAGTGGAAAACACATACTATTAAAATGCCCAATAAATCTACTCAGAGTTGCCTCTGTCCTGAGTCACCAAATAAAACACGGCCTTGAAATGGAACCGAGGTTTTTCACACCAAATCAATTTATACTGAACGAGGAAAATGCTTACACCACTTCTGGGCTGTGGTTTGCAAGGAGATAATACTTGGTAGAAAAGAAAAACTTCCCCTTCTCCATTTCAGCAGAGATAGAACAGGAATTAATCAGCAATACTGAACGGCCGTTTCAACAGGACACCAGCGACATCCCAGACACACTTCATTTCTTCCAACGTTGCTGAACAACACACAGTTCCCAACTTTTAATAATGTCATATACTACCGGAGACTGTGCAAAAAAAGATTTGAAATCACAAAACGGATGACAACGTAATAAATTAGAAAAACTGTGGCTGCTGTTGTGAAATCTTAGAGCCACGGTCTGGTTCCCAACTCCATTTCTTGATGTAATACGGTTTGAGTATAATTATTAGCAATTATAATCAAAGCATTCATAAGCTTTTCCCCACTGCGAAGGCAAATATTTTACTTTATAGCCTATTTTTAATCTTAATTCATGGGTGTCAGGCATCACCCACAAAAGAAGGGCATGGTGGTTCCAAAATGTCTGTTTTGACAGATTTCTCTTCCCCACTTCTGTTGTATTATATTTAATACATGGTTCAACAATGAATGACAAAACCTAGCCCTTGGATCATCCAGTTAAGGGAACTCTCCCCACTCCTCCTCAAAAGACAGTCTTCAGTCTTCCTACAGGAGCAACAAAGAGTCAAAATGCAACACCTGTATTCATCGAAGCCCGCTCTGGACCCGAGTCATAAGACAGTTCC
This sequence comes from Rhinolophus sinicus, assembly GCF_036562045.2. Classification (NCBI taxonomy): domain Eukaryota; kingdom Metazoa; phylum Chordata; class Mammalia; order Chiroptera; family Rhinolophidae; genus Rhinolophus; species Rhinolophus sinicus. Next base: position 11,177,980 of record NC_133767.1, read on the forward strand.
CATTCATTTAGTTTCTGCCATTTTTTTCTTTTCAATGTAAATTTTGAGGAACGACCGCTGCAATATGATTGTCTGCATTGTGCAATTATAACAAAACAATTCTGCGATGGGTCCATCTCATCACGTTAACACATGCCATCTTATCTCTCCTTATATATTAATCTAAAATGGAATCTGCCAAGTGACAAGAACATCTCATAATGGGACACCCAGTGAATGGCGGCTTTGCCGTTCATTGTCTGGGAGCCCTCATATGTGGTGGACTCCCTGGGAACAAACGAGACCTCGGCGGTGACATGTTTTCCTTTTATCACATTTATTTAAGATGACCGAGGACAGTGTCCAATATTTATTCACCACGTTCAACATTTGCCATCATCAGAATAAAAGACGAGACGGCACAGTTTGAACAACATCTGGTAATTCCATAGAGATAGTGTCACTTGAAGAACAAACGAACCTTTGGTTAATAAAATCTCCCCCGGACTGACAAAGATGGCTTTTTGTACACATGCAGGATCCATGATAAGTAGATGGAGAAACGCTGATAAAAAGCACCCGATTCCTACAAAGGGAAGGCAATGCTGCCCATGTTCAAATAAAGACAGGGTTTATTACTGGCCTTTTATGAATCACAATAAATTAAATGTCCTGCCTTCTGGAGGCATAAAAGATTTAAATCATAATTCTGAAGGCCATGGGAGGTTTCACTCTTCTCAAAATGCTCTTGTGCCCAAAGTAAGAATATTACCAGAATGAAAATGTAGCTGGTTTCAGTGAAGAGGCCCTTTCATCCAGTAACGCGTGAGCGAATGGAGTCTGTCCTCTTATATTCTGAATCCCTAGGACCCTCAACCCTATGTAGCCAATATAACATGAATCTACTAAGAACCAGGCACCGGGCTGGGCACTTATATTTAAAACTGAGGAAATGTCTGGAATTAGGCAAAGCTGTCTAAATACCAATGTAACTTCATGCAAGTATCTATGCAACTAAACACAGACACACACACACACACACACACACACACACACACACACACGACCCACCCCCACGCCAATGCATGAAGAACTGGGTCTCTGCCTATCATATAGTCAAAGCCCGAATTTCACCTCATCCCATCCCCACACCACCCCTGGTCCTGATAGGTCTTTAGAACTTCTGATGATGCCCAGCACATAGGATCGGGGTGAAAAGAAAATAATTCAAGGGAAGCCTTTTATTATACTTGGATCCTGAAGATACCATGAAGAGATGCAATTCTCTGGCTAGGAATTCCAGATTTTAAGAGAGTATTTACGATAGCAATGACAGAACTGATCATAATAACAGGACCTCCTGAGAAGGTCAAAGTCACATCGTGTCCTGGCCCTCTCGACACTATTAAGGAGAGATGGTAAGTGGTTGAAAGCTGTACAGAGTCATGTAGACACAGGGATTAAACTCAGAGCCAGGGTGAGGAGGCAAGCACCTTGCGTGGGGTGGTGGTGGGGGGCTTAGGGGTGGTCAGCAGTGAAGTTCAGACACACTGACCTCGATCCAGTTTCTTCTGCCCAAAGGGTTGCTCTCCGTGGCCCCCTCCTTAGGTTGGAATCTTACGCAAACCTAAGTTATTTTCTAAGTGATAACGCTTCGGTTGCTGTACTCGCGGACGTGACAGGACACAGAGACCCTTGGGTGAGTGGAGGGTGGCACACGCTTATTCCTCACTCCCTCTGTTTCCATATGAAGAAAGTCCTCCAGGGTAATATTCCAGCTCTCTCCCAGACCCTAAGAAGGAACGGTCTATTTGAATGGATACTTTGGCAAAAGGAAAGGGTATAACCAGTTCAGTCCTCTTAGCCCTTTTTCAAATCCCCCAGGTGTTAAGAAGGGTGCATTGTGGTCCTCTTTCTCATCCGTGAGACTCAAGAATGTGCAGGGGAGGGGAGGGGACAGAGAGAATGGGGGGGGGGGCTGGACGTGTCCACACTGTCAGCGACTGATGGGTAAGTCTGAATAAACTGAAAGTATACGTAGGTCCATTTGGCCTTTGTTTTCATCTGGATTCATTTCATTAATAAGCTGTCACTTTTCTAAAAACAAAAGCTTCACTGAGATATGATTCAGACACCAAAAAAATTCACTGATGCACAGTGAACAATTCAATAGTTTTGAGTATACTCACAGGGTTGTGCGATGATCACAATTTCGTTTTAGAACATTTCCATCACCCCGGAAGGATACCCACGTAGACATGTGCATTCATCCCCCATCACTTCCTCCCTCCCTGGCCCTAGGCAACCACTAATCTACTTTCTGTCTCTATAGATTTGCCTCATCTGGACATTTCATATGAATGGGCTCAGAATCTTCAAACTATTAGTCTCCGTGAACCAGTTAGTTTATTTCCTTTTGCTTTCCTTGTTCTGCTTCTTTCTCGGTTGGTTCTTACTCAGCAGAAAACTAAGGAGATGTTATTTCTTGAACCCCTAGAGGGCCCACACATCTACCAATTTTACCCATATCAAATCACTTCTTTAACACTTCACAACTTTCATTTCGCATAGACATTACACGACGACATGACGCTCAGCATTTATTTTCCCATCCGTGCATCCATTCCTCCTCTCAAAACACATTTATCGGTTCCCTGATGTGTCTGCCAGACCCTGAAGTTCACACTGAATTATTGGGAATGATTTAGGTACGAATACATAGAAAATGTATAAAACAGAGTCACTAGAATAGAAAAGTCTGAGGAATCCTGTTAATCCTCAAACTCATTGCAGGAATTGATACCACCCACAGTTGCTGTCTCTGTGAAATTCTACCTTTTGTGCAGCTGTCCTTGCCTGGTGGCCTGGCCACCTCTCTGACCATCGTAATGTCCCTCTCTCCTTTATTCTTCCAACCATTCATTCAAGTGGTCCTTCCTTATGGAAACCTTGTTCTGTTCTTTCCTATCTTCCTTTTCTTGGGGGCCATCATCCACTGGCACTTCTACAACTACCACCTCCTTGGCAACTTGTGAGTAGCATAAACATGAGGAATGCATGCTAGGAAGGACTTCGCATTTGAGCTGAGCCTAAAAGGACACGTTGGATTTGGGGTGACAGGTGTGCGGTCCGCGTACGTATATTGATTGGCGTATGTGGCATCGATTTCTACCAAGTAGCTCTGCCTTTCCCTACTTGCCAATATCAATGAGCTAAAAAGAGTAAAAACTCTTCCGATCCACACTTGATATATGTTCACAAAATCGTCTCATCAATGCTATACATTATTCCCAGCGTTTGCTGTCTAGGCATGCACTTCACGATCTTTATTTCAACCAAAAAGCCACTGTCAGCTCTAACTCTGTGGCTTCTGGGAAGCTATTGATTTATGGCAATGACCCTTCTTGCCCAGGCACATCTCAAATCCACAGAGTGAGAAGAGCCCCGGAAATATTTATTCCGACAGATAAAATCCTCCCTATTTAACAGAAGTGACTTCCATGACCGGCGGGCACATTTTGGTACCTAGGGACCTTTCCACAGGATTCCACAGTGAGGCTCTGGCTGTGACTGTACGTCACTGCCACTGAATTGTCAACAAAATAACAATAAGACCAGCCCTCAAAGAATGTGTAGGTAGCTGGTGCTCATTCTGTACATAAACAATTATTTATTTGCAATTGAAAAAAGATTTCAACAGAGACATTAGCAACAGATGGTATCTAACAGCATACCATATATTTTCTTACATTTTGTGTAGCATAAAACAGAATATATTACTAAGTGTGCTCTATATTTCTATAATATATATTAACATGTTAATAGGTAATATATATAGATATACTCTATATTATGAATATTACATATATGAATACACATCATTGTAAATATGCATGTATTCTATATATATTGTAAGAAAATACATACGCCCATATGTGTGCATAGTCGCATATCATATAACGATAAAAATCTGTGACAAAGTGAATATAAAATTTGATTTCTTCCTCTTTCTTCCAGGGACTACAATATTCAGAAAGTAAAAGGATCACGCATCAACCCTCAAAATTCCTCGAGCGTTCTTGTTTATTATATTCACCAAAACACATAACACTGAGATAATGACTGTCATTGAATCAGCAATTACTACATACCAGACAAGCTTCTGGTCCTTTTGCAGGTTGTATCTCCTTCAATCCTCACTGAAAATGCATTAGTTTGGTTTTATTATTCCATTTTGAAGACAGTATTACTAAGTTCCTAAGGACTGGAGAGACTAGTACAAGGTCTCAGCGATTTCTGCCTCGTTCTCCGAGACCCCAGAGGCTGGGCTTTTATCCACTGCTTTGCTTCCTTGATACTATGGGTACTTTCCTTTTACAGGAAAAGGGCTACCTTCCTTCAAGCACATTCATCGTTATTTTAATCACTGGTCTGATTCAACTTAAAGTAAGATTTTTCAAAGGAACTAACATTTAATGAGTATGTTCTATTGTTTCAAAAGGTTAGTCGAGCTTGGCCATGCACATGGACACGACTGTCCCAACAAGAATTGGTGAGCAGTTAAGTAAGTTCTAAAGCATAATCTACGTCATCAAAAAGAAATGAGGGGAATGGATTTCCTCCTTGCCTCTTTGGTTGAATTGGTACATATTCTGGGAGTAGAGACTAGATATAAGTGGGAAAGGAAAGGAATGCCCCTTTGAAATCTAAAAGACCCCCTGGTCATTTAAAGATCAGATAGGATTCTCAAGAACACTAAGCTGAAGGCTTCTCCCCATCCAAAGTAGCCACTGCATTGAGGGAGAACCAGCTATGCAGAATGTGAGATCTAATTTCAGTGACAACCACAGTAGCGTTGAAATCCAGGTTGGAAAATGACCATCTCAACCCCATATAACGGTTGCTTTATTACCAGTCGTCAAAAACTGATAAATTGTTTATTTTGGTTCTAATTAATGGATGGTCATATAGGTAGTTCAATTAAATATGCACTGCCAGGCCAATTTTATATCATTTCATTTTATAAGTGTTCATAACACCAAGCACCTCCTCTTCAGATCAATTACGTTATAATTTACATTTTGAATATGATCAGTTGATTAATGTCTGTTCCACCAGCCTGTAGGCGTCATGAGCCAACAGCTATAAGTAATAGCTATCATTTGTTGAATGCTTATTATGCACTGGGCATTATACAAGCAGTAGCTCCTTTAATCTTCGCAATAGCTCTTCAAAGTAGTTATTGATTCCCATTTATAGATAAGGAAACTTAGGCTTAGGGTTGTTAAATAACTAGGCTGAGATCCCACAGAGAGTTAAGAGGCAGCCCCACGCTGAACCCCAAGCAGTCAAGTTCCAAACATGAGGGCAGCAGTCATGTATGTATCTATCATCACCTATCTCCAGCACACAGTAGGTGCTCCATAAAATGCTAAGAATGAATGAGAAGCCACTTTTTCTGGGTTGGGCCGGATCTACATACATAGGCAAGAAGGACCATTGCTTTGTGTTAATCTCAGAGAGCACCACCTCCTATAGCCCAGAGCTCAGAGCAACGGTCATACGCCATGGGGCCAGATGTGGCACATTTCCATGGCCCCCAACAGAAATGAAGCTGTCTCCGATGCCTTTTACACCTGCCGGCTGTCCTCTTGCACTCCTCCAAATGATTGCTGAGTGCTCACACTCACATCCCCACAAGCAAACACTGCCAGACCCAAATGGTACTTGAATCGCCCCAACACTCCCTTCCTCATTTCATCCTGTCTGGCAAAATTTCACCAGAATTAAATGCCTATGTAGTTCCAGGTACTGTGATACTTATCGTGACGTGATTAGAAGAGACTCACAAAAGAGTATCCTGTTTTCAAAGAAAGCCATGGATTCTGAGACACTATAATTAAAGGTCGAACATTTTAAGCATTACCAAAAAAGATACACATTTTGATGGCAACCCAGGAAAAGAAGATACCAATTTTGACTCATGCTAGAAAAAAATCATGAAGAAACCAAGCATTTGAAACATAGCTTGAAGAATGTCAGAGATGGGGTTGGGGGGACTAGGGAAGAGGGGCTCCAGGCAGAAAAAGAGAAGAGTTCAAGCTGGAGACACATGAGAACAGTGTGTTAGATTCAGTCATTAAGTAGAGAATGGCTCAGACTTCTCAGGTGACTTGAAACTGTCACCTCTATTAGGCAGTGTTCAGGAAATGTCAGAAAATATGAGCAGAGCCTTCCAAGGAAAGCAGCTATGAACTGGTGAGCAGAGAAAACTCAGCTGGGCCACTGCAAAAAGGTGCATGCAAGTGTCGCTCTATTAGTCTTTCTTTGTTTTACTGTTTAATTTTCTGATCAATCCCAAATCCCTTACTTGGGGGAACCATCTTTATCCCATTGTACATTTATCTTCATAGTTTAGGTGGAGCTATATACCTCTCCCCCACCACTTTATTACATGGGGATCGGACTCAAAACCACTAATCAGAAAAGACAGTCCTACAGCCCAGGGATTTGCTCAGGAGCAGTCACATGACTCAAACTGGCCAATCAGAGCCTTCCCTGATATTTTTGTCTCCCCTCCCCCAAAAGGATGCTGACTTATCAGAGAACATAACTGATAGGAGCCATCACGGTAGATCCAAGAGAGAATCAGCATCCTTGTGCTATCATTAAACCTTTGGATTCAGCCATGCCTGAAGTCTACCCTTTGGGCTGCCCAATTCCAGGACCCAATCTTTCTTTTTCTGAATCTTATTTGAATGTTTTTTTGTAATTTTTTTTTCACTCAGAACTGGAAGAATCCCAATGAAATCAGTGTCTAAACATCCTGTTACAGAATGCATTTTAATTCTGTGCTGTTGATAGTTTCCTTTCTCATAACTCAAACCAAAAAACTTGAAGAGATGCTATACACTTCCCCAACTTGTTTGATATTAAGGCCACTATTGGAACCCTTATCTCCATGCTTTTAAGCACCACACTGCTTTCTAAACTGCCAAAATGATTCAAATATTCTCAAACACCATAGCTTGGTTGACAGTGGCTACCATCAAGCAATAACACACACACACACACACACACACACACACACACACACACACAAACCCTTATGAAACTGAAGGTGACTATAAATAAAATATTGCAATCCCCAAAGACAAAATATATATACTTTATAGAATGTTAATAGTAGGTCCTGGCAAGTTCCACACCAATGAATAGTCTGAGTGACCTTATCAATAAGATGATAATACGGCCTGTGATGAAAGGGACCTTCCCGTCTCCCTGCATTTCGCTAGCTCTCCTCTTCATCTCCCAGCTAAGGGTCCACCACAGCCACTTGTACAGAAATAGTCTGGGGTTTAATCAGCATCCTAACTGTGAGGAATCCTGTGAATTAAATACAATTCCTTTCCAGAGTTCAAAGAAGTCACATTTTAAGGCCAAGGTTTAGATGCAAATATGAGCGATGTGATCCTGAGAAAAAATATCAAACATAACCAAGAAGGACCCCTGCTTCCTGCCTAAAAGAAATGTGCCCTGGAGTAGGTTTTCTCTGATCTCTGCCTTAGAAAGATCTGTCGCCTTATCTGAAACCTCGGAAAGCCGTCACATTTATTATATATTTCTGGAAGCCCATATATGATGAAATGTTTCTTCCTTTCCCCTCCTTCAGGAGAAGGGGGGGGAAGGTGTTATTCTGTTTGACTTCCAGGAAGATTTCATGCGTATCTCAAAAAGGGGGGAAACAAATAACCACAATCTGCCTGTTGTTATCAGCAATTAAAGATACTTTATCTAATCGCTATGGAAGATGCACCTTTCGACAATCATCTCTGACAAACGGATCATTATCAGTAATTTATGACCATTTTCTTAGTTAATTGTCTTCAGGAAGGAGAGCAAACACCATTTGCATAGAAAAATAAGTAGTCATTAGCCACAATGGAATTTGCTGGGAATGTGATTATAAATCACCACCCAGGGCTGGTAATGATTCCTGGGAAAAGAGAATGAAGACTATACAGACATTACCTCCAACTTTAGGGAACGATTCTGAGGGAAGAATTCCTCCTAATGAACTTTCCCCACCAATGAAAATGAAGGCTGGCTTGTCTGCCCTTAACAGAGTATCCAACATGCTATTCTAAATGTGGTCGAGTTGGGCAAGGGAAGACTACATTTTTGCGTCTATACGCAGAGCTAGTTACAAAACACTCTCTCAGACACTTTAAAGTTATGCATCTCTAACCAAATTCACTTTGCATAAAAAAGCTGGCCCAACTTTACTTTCTTCTAAAGCTAATTGAATCCATTTGACTCAGCTTTGATCTTAGGGATTGAAACAGTCTGGGGGGGGAGGGGGTCCGTAAACCAAGCAGGGACTTTGTGAGTCCTGATCTGTACTTGAACTTGGCATTGCCAATTGCAACCTGCAGAACGTTGGGCTCGTTACAGAGCTTACGGTCCCATTTGTGAAAAGGGGATGGGGCATGTCCTACTATGGAATTGAACTGTGTCGTTCCCAAAATGTGGTTAACCTCTAACCTCTGGTACCTGTGAACGTGATCTTGTTTGCAAATTGTCTTTGCAGACGTCATCAAGTACATATGAGGTCATCAGGGTAGGCCCTGCTCCAATATGTCTACTACCCTCATAGAAAGGGAACATCTAAACACAGACACACAAACCCAGGGAAGATGATGGGAAGTCACAGAGGGAGAACACCACGTGGTGATGAAGGCAGAAATCGGAGTGATACAGCTATAAGCCAAGCAACGCTAAAGATGCTGACAAACCACCAGAAGCTGGGAAGAAGCAAGGACAAATTTCCCTAGTTTTCAGAGGGAGTGTGGCCTTGCTGCCACCGTGATCTGAGGCAACAGAACTGTGAGACAGTACATGTCTGTAATTTGAAGCTGCCCCATTTGTGGTACTCTACTGTAGCAGCCCTAGAAACTAAGACAATATCTTAGAGGGTCCAGATTATATGAGAAAGGGCTTGACATGTGTCTAGGACAGCTTGGCTTGTTCAAGTACTTCGTGAAAGACGGCCCTACTTAGACAAACAGTAGTCCGGGAGTGTATAGACCATCACAGACAGAGAGTGTCTGGAGGGCACAGCACGCACACTGAAAGAGCCCTGAGTCCTGAGTTTGGCATCAGAAATCTGAGATAAAGACCCAGTTCTTCACGCCCACACCTTTCTCATAGTGGTTGGAAATAGTCCAGCTTCTGCCTTCCTTGCAAAGATGGTGTGAGCCCTAATTGGGATTACATATATCCAAAGCCCTTTGTAGTTTGAAGCACTGTTCGTTCAGCAAACCACTAAGATGAGGTCTAGGGATACTGTGGTGAGCGACTGAACAAGAAGCCACAACAGTAAATCTGCAATTACAAACTGAAATCAGAATAATGCAGAAAAAGAAGAGAATGCAGTGAGATTTTGGGGGTGGGGGCCAGTTATTGGAAGAGCTGGAGAAGGCCTCATTGTGGAGTTTAAGCTGAAACTTGACACAAAAGTGTCCCTTGCCAGGTGATGGTGACAAGAAGTGCCCTCTGGCAGAAGGAAGAACACACGTCTCTAAGACTGAAAATGGCATGGGGGCCAGGAATGAATGAGCCCTAGGAATGAATGATTGGACAGAGAGAGAGAGGTTGGAGAAAAGGCAAAAGGCCAGATTACACTGGGACTGCAGGCCAAGTTATCCATTTTTATGTTATCTTTGGGCTTTAATTCATGGCTAGGAGGGTGGTAGGATGTGAAGTGCCCTGATTTGAATATTTAAATGATTGCTCTGATTATTATATAAAAATTGGATCAGGAAGCAGTGGAAATAGACCAGTTAGGAGGTTATAGTCCAGATGTGAGTAGCTTGAATCAAAATGGCAACAGTGGAGCTGGGAAAAAGTGAACAGATTTTGAAATATCATTTGGAGGAAAGCCATTATCATTGGTTTTATCTCCTAATTTAATTCAACTCGGTCCTATCGGAATGCCTTCTGCCACTTCCCTGACAGATGGTCAGCCGATAAATAAAAAAAAAAAAAAAAAAAAATCATTGAACTAAATAACCTACGCTCGATCACCTTTTTCCACAACTCCTACACAAAAACAAACTCTTAACTAATAATCATAGGAGCACATGTGTGCAAATAATGCTACTGGGCAAAGGAAACTGTTTCCAAGTTAGGTCAAGTTCAATAATAATAACATCAGCATCGTGTACCCTTCACTGATATTTTTGTGCCTTGTATCATTCAGCACATGACATACCTTAGCTCATTCAATTCTCACTATAACTTTCACAGATTAGTATTACCATCTCTATTTTACAAAGGAGGAAACTAATGTTTGGAAGGGGAAGAAACCTGTTCAAAGGCACAAGTTAGGATAGAGTTGATATGCAGTGAGTGAAATTGTAGGTATGGCTTCCCCCAGTGCATCAAATATATTATGGGGAACCATGAAGTTGAAAAGTCATTTGAAACAAAAAGATTGAAGCTAAGAAGAAACAATCTGAAGAGCCACTGATAACTGATGAGAATGAGGCAGAGTTGAAACTACATGTAAAAATTTCTATGAAATCCTATGAAATGCTAAATTACAGTAATTCCCAGAACATAATTTTATCTAACCTGTGCAATGAAACTGAGAAAAAGTTTAGGACAGATATTTGCTAGGTGTTTCTCAGATTGGAAGTGGGAAAGGCTTATTTTCATACTGTTAGTAACACTTCCAGGACTGTCTAGACATTCTTGATTTGAATCTGTTTAATGTTATGAGGTGAATTTCTTGTTATCATATATGCAGTGGCCCAGAGATAGCTCCCTTACCCCACAGAGGAACCCAAATACCATAAAATCGGTGTCACCTGTAAATAGGGCTTGTTAGCTTCTGAAACAGCAGGTTGGCAGTCACCGGGTGCCTATGTGTTAAATACCCTACTGGAGCTAGGAATGCAGATATACACAAGACATTCCCATGTTTCAAGTAGTTCATAGTCCAAGATGGCACAAGATGGGACACCCAGCAAAGCATCTCATGTGTGTACATGTTTTAATCTTGGCAAAGGTAAGAAATCACAGATATGGTGCTTTTCACAATCTTCCCCCTTTGTACCTTTTTAAGCTTAAAAGAAAACTGCCCCGTGTTTTTTTCTCCCCCAAACCCAGATGACCTTTATGTCTTGTCTTTCTTTTTTTTCATGCAGGGTGTCTTGCATCGATGCGTCTTCTTCTCCCAGGGAAGATTCTGCCATGACATTTCAGAAAACTCACCTTACAGAGTGTTTAGAAAGAGACTAACTTCCCTTTGAGATGCTTCACTGTGAACCTCAGGGAAAACTTTTCACATAATCCAGCAGGTTTCCCCCAAAGAGCCTCTCGCACTAACCAGGCAAAAATCACCCAAGCCAGAAGGGCATGTAAGTAGGAAACAAAGAAAAACAAAACAGCAAAGTTCTTCCCTGAGTCACAGTGAGGTATAAAAAGTGCAAAGCACAAAGTGTGTGTAGGGGGAGGGGCGAGGGGAGAAGATCTCAGAGAGGAAAGAATTAAGCTCCCAAACTGAGCCAAAAGTCGTAGTTAAGAAAGAAAATATTTCTTTAGGCAGATCTAGCTCATGCCCATATATGAGGGTGAATACAGTCCAAGGGGGTCTCTGCCCTTCCATCTTTTCATGTCACAGGTAGTAAAATATCTTTTTTTTTTTTTTTTATTCCACAACATTTATTCTCCATTTACAGTATGCCAGATTCTGGACTAAGCACCAGAAATTCAGAGGTGAAAAGTACATATATAAATTCAGAGGTGAAAAGTGGATATAGATATAGATATAGATATAGATATAGATATAGATATAGATATAGATATAGATAGAGAGATAAACATGTATAACTTGTCTTTTTTTTTAATTTTATTAAATTTATTGGGGTGACAATTGTTAGTAAAATTACATAGATTTCAGGTGTACAATTCTGTATTACATCATCTATAAATCCCATTGTGTGTTCATCACCCAGAGTCAGTTCTCCTTCCATCACCATATATTCGATCCCCCTTAAAGACTGGCAGCTGTTACAGTGCCCAGGGTTCCTGAGTTCATATGCTATAGGCTGTAGAGAAGAGATACCGTACGATGAAATTTTAAACATTAAGCTAAGAGAATGTTTTTTCCCCACCTAAAGAATTGTACACCTGAAATCTATGTAATTTTACTAACAATTGTCACCCCAATAAATTTAATAAAATAAAATTAAAAAAAAAAAAAGAATTCCAACACATTCAACGTAAGGCAGGGGTACAAAATGTGCTACATTTTGAGAATCCTTATCATCAGCTGCTACACATTGAGCTCCTTTCAATTTGGAATGAACAAAACCATTGATTGAAATTGGCCTGAATGTGACCACTGCTAACGGATAGACTGGCTCGGGATGGAGAGCACAGGAAGAGGAATGACAAACAGCAGAGTGTCAGGGAGCAGAGCGATATCACACTGTGATGACAAACATCCTTTCAAACTGTGACTCAACATTGTGTGGTTCCCATTAATGTATCAAGAGGACGTCAATGGCAGGGGAATGAAGTTCGCAGACAGTCTTACAAAAGCAGATGACTACGGCGCCCGAGAAGGCAGAACCGGGGTCTAAGATGGGTCCCATGCAGGGAAGCTGACCATGCAATTACCCACAGAGATGTGGTCTTTCACTTCTGTGGTCACTGGCTCAGAGAACAGCGAGCAGCAAGGTCAACCTCCATGGTACCACTGCACTGACCCCTGAATTCACTCCACCCGACAACCCAACCCTGTGGGAAGTGTCATTCGAGAAATACAGACACATCTACCCTCTGGTCGAGTATTGCTTGAGAATCTCAAGATTTCTTCTAAAAAGCAGATGTAAATCAACGGTGTGAATGCTAGTTGCAGGGCCCCATGCAAACTTTTCTTGGATTTGTCCATTCAGATGCTCAAACTGAAAAAGTCAAGCTATTGTGAAGTCTTTTGTGCTCACCTGTCACACTAAGTCTAGGGCTAAGCCCGTGTCTTTGTGCCCAGCATGTATCCTGCACCCATGCGTGCGTTTCTGTCCCTCCTTGCAGGTGGCACCTTAGGTGGCTGTCATCATTTCTCCCCTAACCTGCAGCATGAGCTTTCTCATCGAGCTTCGTGCTTGTCCCGCAAGACCCATTACAGTCGATTCTCCACAGAGTTGTGAAAGAGGTCATTGAAATAAAAATGCTGTCATATCCATCTTCTGTTTAAGACTCTACAGTGTCTCTCCATTGCACTCAGGGAAAAAACAAATTCCTAACTCCTTACTATCACCTTCCATTCACAGAGCCCTATCTGTGGTGGAACTACCTCACCCCGCATCCTGGCATCCTAGCACTTCTCAGTTGATCACTGACTCACCTGTTGATTGTCTGATTCCTGCATTAGGGACAAAAGCTGTGTGAGAGCAGGAACTTTGCAGACTTGGTCACTGCTATTACACCTGTTTACAACAGTGCTGGGAACTTGGTAGGTTCTCAGCAGATACCTGTTAGATGAATGAACGCATGCCAGAGTCCTCTACACATACAAGGAGGAGGGTGAATATCTGTTTTTCTCAATTCAAGTTTATGGGGGTGACGATGGTTAGTAGTTACATAGGTTTCAGGTGTACAATTCTGTAACACGTTATCTATATATCACATGGTGTGCTCACCACCCAGAGTCAGTTCTCTTTCTATCACCATATATTTGATCCTGTTTACCCTCATCTACCATCCCTCTCGCTCTTTACCCTCTGGTAACCACTAAACTATTGTCCGTGTCTATGAGTTTTGTTTCTTTATTTGCTTGTCCTGTTCCTTTGTTGTTTTCAGTTTTATATCCCACATATCAGTGAAATCATATGGTTCTCAACTTTTTCTGTCTGATTTATTTTGCTTAGCATAATAATCTCATTGAAGCTTTTTTTTACGGTGGCCAAGACATGGAAACAACTAAAGTGTCCCTAGATAGATGATTGGATAAAGAAGATGGGATACATATACACAATGGAATACTATTCTGCCATAAGAAAAGATGAAATAGTGCCATTTAAAAAAACATGGATGGAGGTTGAGTATCTTGATTACAAAGTTCCCTTCCAAAACTACTCTAGGAGAGTCTGTAATCAGGTTCCCTTCTGAGCCTAACATGGGATGACCTAGGGCCATCTCACCATTGTTCAGACCACAGGTTTCTAACCTGTGGTCCGCCATAAACCCATTGTGCAACCTGAGGATATTTTTCCTTTATGAAACAGAGTCTCCCTTTATTTGCAAATGGCTTAGCTCTCTTTCAGCTCTAAAAGTGCCATTATCTTAGGATTCTTCTTATAAGAAGCACTTTATTTCTTCCTGGTTAATGGAATCACCACTTGCTCTTGCGATTGTCTCACAAATGCAGAAACATTTTGGGGGGATCTGGGTAGGGATTTCCTCTGATACCAGATAATCACAGACCTAAACTCCGAGAAGTCAGAGAACAGACATCTTCATGGATCTATAGTGTAGAACTATTATGAACATACTTTAAAATCAAATAATCGACTAGTGTTTAATAAAAGAAAAAGCTACAACAGGGTAAGATAGGCCAATTGTATTTAAAATAGCTGTTTTAAATTATTTATTAGATAAACTGATTAATTTTTTCTAATCTGACCATCTTTTAAGCATTGTATAAGAATATGTCAACACAGATTTGTAATGAGCATTCATGAAATGTCTGCACAGAGGCGGGCTGAGTTTCTTATAGCCATCTCGTTTGGTGACTGTCTAGGAATAAATGACATAGGAACATTTCACAAGACTTAAGACCAAAAACTGCTTCTAAGAACATTGAAATAGTGAAGTATCCATTAATGTGAAAATATACCTCTAGAGTCCCAAGCTGGATTCCCCAAGCCACATACAAAATCAGGTCACTATTCTAGAGCCATCAACCGGGTCCTTCAACTGACATGATATGGGCAACGTGCGTCTCTACTTCACCAAACGTGAGACATGAAAGGCCCTACAAAGAGCAGAGACTGTTGGGCTATGCGGGGTTGCTATACGTACCTAAAAGAAAGAAAGTTCCCTTTCTCTTAAACATTATAATTTGTCCACTCTTTGATTGGTTATCTGTGCAGGAAACTCAAAAATTATGTTTCAAGCGTCTTTGTCTTAATCAAGAAGGATAAAAATGTGCCCAAACAAGGAAAAAGCCAATTAGCTTCTGGGAGAAAAATGAGACCATTTCAGAAGTTAAAAAAATAAAAAAATCCAGTGGTTGTAGTTGGAAGTAGACCCAAACGACGTAACAGGTTAGAAAATGCGACAGGGAGAGCCCTGATAATAATACAATAGCTGACATTGTGTGCCATGTGCAGGGCACTATACTGAATGCTTTCCTGTATTTTCTTAGTTCAGCATCAGCCACTCCGCTAAATACCACCCTCTCATTTATTTCGGAAAATCAGGCAGAGAGAAGTTGAGTGACTTGCCCAAGTGTACACACCTAGAAAGGATCAGAATTAAAGCTGAAGCCTCTATCTGCCGCCATCATTCCACCCAGTGATTTGAATGGAAGTTTCCAGGCAGGGAAGTAAACAGTCACAGCACAGATACTTTGCATCAAGAGTCATCTCTGTTCTTTCTGCTGGGGTCAGAGGGGTCGATAGAGAGAGACACGGGGGAGGACTCATTTTAATCATATAGGACACGCTACATGAGAGAGTGAATACAACACCTGAGATGACAGAGCACCTGATGTTGGGTGGGGGCCAACTCTGCAACCTCCCCACTTGGCCCCAGCTCAGAATAGACACTGAGTCACTGTGATGGGGAAATATCCCCTCGAGTCTATGACAGCAAGTCCGGCACCTTTTTATAACGGCTCCTAGAGTGGTATGCACCAAAGAAATGCACATTAGTAACGAAGACAGAGGCTCTGGAAGTGAACAAAATCTACACGTAGCTGGAAAAACACAAAGAAACTCAATCATCCAAAGTTAGTGAGAATTCCGTTTCACGTTTTGAGTATCCCCAAACTGTTTTCCACAGCAGCTGTACCATGTTGTCTTCCCGCCAGAAAAGTATGAGGGTTTCACTTTCTCCACACCCTCGACTACACTTGTTCCTTTCCTTTTTAATAAAATAGCCTTCCTAGTGAGTGTGCTGTGGTATCTATTATGGTTTGATTTTTCTTTCTCTAATGACTAATGATGTGGAGAATCTTTTCACGTGCTCATTGGAGGTGATGGATGCTTAACACTGGGCATGTACTAACTGCCACCGAACTATACACATTAAAATGCTTAATTTTATGCTTTGCGAATTCTACCTGAATAAAAAAGCCGAAAAGCAGAAATCTAAGCAACAAAGAATGAATCTGCACGTCACCTCAAAGTTCTGAGGATATACTTTATCTTGCCTCCTAAGTCATTTTCTCCATCCAACCAGTTCTTACTGATAATGACTGAATGAAATTGTTTCCCTTGAATTTCAGCTCCCAGTGAGTATTCTTTGCTAGACGTCAACTGGACCACAGCACCTTGACTGGTCAGCTACAAAGCCTGAGGCATGACCTCAGGTACTCAGTGGGGCTTCATGTTTGCTGAGGGGTATATGACGATGATGGCACAACTCCAGACACGGCACTGCAGACAGACAAACTGCCTCTTACGGCAACAGTCTAGGGAAAGTAGAGGCATTTAGGCATGGTCTCTGAAATCACACTGCCTGATTTCTAATTCCACGCGCTCCACACCATTACTAGCTATGCAACTTGGTCATGTCCCCAAATCTCTCTAAGCTACACTATAGCCCCTTCCCTGTCCTATGAGGATAAGAACAGTACCTATCGATACTGTGCTATTAAATAATACAAGCATAACTCAATTCATATCAGCTGGTACCTGCTAACGTCTGCTTTTCCCCCACCTCTAGATGCAACTCCATTGCAGAGGCCTCCATGCACAAGTACGTTTATTCTTGGTTGACCAAGGCCCTGCAAAATCCTGCTCTTCATAGACTGACACACCAGTGGCACCAGTGGCACTTGGAAGCTTGTAAGAACTGCCAAATCTTACGCTTCACCCCAAACCTACACAACAGAATGTGCATTTTAAGAAGGTCCTCAGGTGACTCTCAAGTTCATAAAGCTTGAGAAGCACTAGTATAGAACAGGTGAAGAAACAACAAAAACTCATAGACACACACAACAGCTTAGTGGTTACCAGAGGGTAAGGGGGCGGGGGATCGTAGATGAGCGTAAATGGGGTCAAATATATGGTGATGAAAGGAGAACTGACTCTGGGTGGTGAGCACACAACGTGACATATAGATGATGTATTACAGAATTGTACACTTGAAGCCTATGTAATTTTACTAACCATTGTTGCCCCAATAAACTTGAATAATGAAAAACAAGACTGCACTGAGCATATGCTGTAAAAGCAGGGCCGAGCAGCTATGGCTGTACTTCCTATAGTAAACGTGAGTGTAGATTTGGCTTCTTCCCCAGAAAAGAAAATGTGTAGAGGGAACTCCCCTAAGATTATAGGAGTATTAGAAGAAATAACAGTCACTCCCTACAAATAGATTAGCTATACTATGCCCCTAACCTCCACGTTATTCTAATAAGCTGGAAATGTCATTGGACTCCTGTGAGCAAAATAAGTGACAAGAATGCATTACTGAACTTGACTGTGGCAGACCGGCATTCCTAGTCTCCTGCAATGCCAGTGTCCCTTTCATCCTTCAAATTTCTCTTTCCACTTAAGAGCCATCTTGCCTTGTTGGGCCTCAGACACCTCCTATAAAAATCAGAAGGTGTCACAGAGATCCCAGGGACCTCACACGCCGTACTACTAGCTGAAGAAACACTGCTGTTTGCTGCTGACTATAATGAGACTTATCACACTGCAAGAACAGAAGGAAAAATTAAAAAAACAACAACAACAAACAACCTCCTGGGCCCCCCATCGTCCTTTTGTGACAGAGCTCCTTTAAAATGCAGTACATCATACAAGGCACATTACTCTGATGATGTGGAATTTATGAGGGATGCTCCACTTCATAGTTTGTTTTAACTTGAAGTCAACAGGGGAGGACAATAGGAAAGAAAAATTAGAATGTGCAAAACATTTGGAATCAATTGAATGTACTCAGCTGCATGCTGGTAAAAACATAAATTGCAAAGTGGTATCTATTTTTTTTTTTCCCCTTCCCAGAAGAGTAGCTGGAGACCGTGGATGTATTGAAAGCCTCTTGAGTATACTGGTGATTTACCTTCAGTCTAAGGACACAAGCACTTTCATAATCTAAGATTTCTCATTACATTTATACAAAATGGTCTTGCAAATCATCTAAGCATTCGCTTATGAATATCCCTGAATCATTTTTACTATTTACTGGATGTCCATCCCAGTGACGTAAAAGCGTGCCTGAGTTTTGCAAATGGCCTGGAGAGAAAGAGATAGGAAGTCTTTGAGAAGCAACAGAAGAGGCATCTTAAGATGTGAAAGTCTGGGGTCAACTCAAGAGAGAGATTGCAGGAAAAGGGAAGAAACAGAAAAAAATAAATGGATTCTACAAATCTCTACTGGCACCATCCAGGGAACAAAGCCTCGAGAAGGAGACTGAGAGCTCCTTCTTGCAGAGCATACACCAAATGGGCAGTAAATAATTAAATGTACTCATGCTGGTTGCTATGGCCCCAGAGAAAGGTGGCAGTATCTCTCTATAAAGGCCTTGCTTTCAGAACCTAACTCAAAGGGCTGCAGCTTGAAGCCTAATAGTTGCATATGAACCGGGATTGTGGTCTTTAAAGGAAGGCTGAAGCACCTGATTAATTCATTGGGTCACTCGTTCAATCATTCAAGCAAATTTTATTAAGTATTTGTGCCAGGCCCCGTGCATAGGTGGTGGATAAATGAGACATGGCAAGAACCCTCAGGGAGCTTACAAGCAATAGGAATAAAAGCACCGAGCCACAGATTCTGAGGATGCTGTTCTTGACCATCCTGAGCCCTGCGCAGGTACAGCCCCTCTGCCCACACTCCCAGTATCCACCTCACACAGTCCCCAGTTAGAGCTTCACTGTCCCTGCATTAGTGTCGATAGCGCTAAGGTCTGCCATCTAGCACCTGGCCAACCTGGGACACTCCCGTGTATGCCAATGGTGTTGTATAGGACGGAACACGCGATTCGCCGGAAGATTAGTCTTCTTAGGATTCTATTCCCAAGTAGCCAGAACTCTTCTCTATAATCAGTGTTCCTTGGGGACCTCAAAAGACTTTTCTTTGCACAGATAGGGAATGAGAAAGAAGGGACTGGTGACATTGGTGACACCAGTGGTCAGGGAGCCAGAGTGTGGTCTGTTGTCTGAGATCTTTGCATTTCCACATTCCACAATATGCCCATCCTAGGAGCCGCGTGGGAGTGAGGAGGGTAATTGCACTAAAAAGTAAAAAGAAATCTAGGTTCGGATAAATGGTAACTGAATCCACAGTAGTAAGGGAAATCCAGCAAAGGGACCCACAGCAGAAATGTGCACTGTCTGGCATGTGCAAGGCCAGGAGGAAACCTAGAAGAAAAGAGATGGCCAGGAAGTACAGCAAACTGCACTGTGGGAACGATCTCCAGAAAAGGGACGGAAGCATGAGGAAGAGGAAGGTTTAGGAGGCATGGAAGGGGCACCACAGACCATATAGAAACACTAGATAAGACATACCACCTTCAAATGACGTCACAGGAATGGTAGCAGCGAAGCGGACTTTTTGAGTTCTCCTCCGGATCTTATCACAAACGGGACATCTATAACCCATCAAAGGACTCTCTACTCATCACGCAGAACAGCTAAGAGACTCATACGAGGATTACTTGAAGGTGGGAAAATTGGATGAGCAGGGGAAGAGGGAAGGGAGGGGAGTGGAGACGCGGCTGGCATCCACGGCTGCAGAGACACAGAGGATCCCAGGAAGGAACAGAGAACACAAAAGCCAGGAGGTGGGCTCTTTCCCTGCATCCCACAGCTCATCTCTCCCGCCAAGGGGGCAGCATATTCAGCATTTGAGGCAGTAACCTCATCTGAGACCTCCAGCTGGGCCCTAGGTCAGACAAAGAACACAAACTCCATACCTGGGCCCCTCCCCGCACTCTTCCAATCCTACTCCCGCCCTTCCAGAGCCTTAAACTGGCCCCTGAACTGAGGAGTACTGTCAGATTACAGAGGAGCCATAGTGCTCAGGCTCTGGGAAGACCAGCGTGCAGCTCTGACCCAGGGAAGAGGCTGGGAAGAGTGTGATTTTTGCTGGGCTAGGAGAGAAGAGACTCCTCCACTTCCAGCCACCACCTTGTCTGTCCCGCGGGAAGAGTGTGACATGGCTGGGCTGGGGGAGAGAACACCCCTCCATCCCCAGGCCCCCACCCTTTCGGGCCTGCCTAGGGCAGGGCAATTACAACTGCGGAGGCACTTCCAGGGATCAGCAGTAGGCGGCAAACTCAGCTCTGGGCTTTCAGCAGCTCAGAAATCTCCCGCCTGGCACACACACACACACACACACACACACACACACACGGAAGAAGTGCCCTAAAACTCAGGAGAACTGGGCACAGGGCTGGTGGTGCTACTCTCAGTGCGCACAGGTGCAGGCAAGGGCAGAAACTGCACTGACTTTGTAGAAACTACCATCCAGTCCTCTCAACCCCACGCATCTAAATCTGCTGTCCTAAGGTCACTCTGGGAAGCAGGTGACCAGCTCTGCCTGCACAATACAGAGAGGACTCTTTGGTACAGCAGAGGACAACCTGGAGATTACTTGGTGGGCTTAAGCCAAGACTGGCGCTGCTTTTTGTTTTTTGTTTTGTTTTGTCTTTATATCTTTGATATCTTTGCCTGTGTTGAGTGTGGGTTGTCGGTTGTTTTTACATGTGAATGTATTTGATTTTTTCTTTGTTGTTGTTGTTGTGCTTGGTGATTTGCTTTGTTCTGAAATTGCCCTACCAGGGCCCAGCTTAAGAGGCACAAGATTCAACACACCCAGAGGCCAACTCCAGACCAAACCAGAGTACTACTGGGTTTGACCTACAAGTGACACACCCAGAGGGAATTCTCTACAGGCACAAGAGCCCATAGAGGCCAAACCACATTTAAGTGGTCAAACCTCACGCAGCAGAATATCCTGCAATGGGCAGAGCCAAGTCTCACAACTAGTCAGCCTAGGAGTTAACCCCACCTACTAACAAGCTAAAAGCAATTAAAGATCAACTTTAACAAGTCAATATACACAAAACAAGAGTCACCTTTGGAGCACAAGCAGAGGAGAAGAAGGAAGTGGTGCAAGTGAATTATAAAGGACACATACTACATAAGATAACCCAGCAAGAACTAAGAACCCTAGGGATCTACCTAATACATCAAAGCAAACACAGAGAGTCAGCCAGAATGGGGAAACAAAGAAACATGACCCAAATAAAAGAACAGAAGAAACCTCCAGAAATGGAACCAAATGAAACAGAGGTAACCGACCTATCAAAGACAGAGTTCAGAACAGTGATGATAAGAATGTTTAAGGAGCTTAGAGATGACATAAAGAAGGATAGAGAAATCATAATGAACAACCAGTTAGAATTAAAGAACACAATTACAGAAATAAAGAACACACTTGAAGGAATTAAGAGTAGGTTAGATGAAGCAGAGGATCGAATCAGCGACTTAGAAGACAAGTTAGCAGAGATCACCCAAACAGAACAACAAAAATAAAAAAGAATAAAACACAATGAAGGTGGTTTAAGAGACCTCTGGGATAACATCAAGCACAACAACATGTGCATCATAGAAATACCAGAAGGTGAAGAGAGGAAGCAAGGGATTGAGAACATATTTGAAGTAATAATGTCCTAAAACTTCCCTAACCTGGTGAAGGAAACCGACATACAAGCCCAGGAAGTGCACAGAGTTCCAACCAGGTCCTCAACAAGACTCATTATAGTTCAAATGGCACAGGTTAAAGACAAAGAGAGAATTCTAAAAGCAGCAAGAGAAAGACAGAGGGTTACATACAAAGGAACTCCCATAAGACTATCAAATGACTTTTCTACAGAAACATTGAAGGCCAGGAGGGAGTGGCAGGAGATACTCAAAGTGATGGAAAACAAAGGCCTACAACCTAGATTGCTTTATCCAGCAAGGCTATCATTTAAAGTTGATGGAGAGATAAAGAGCTTCCCAGAAAAGAATAAGCTAAAGGAATTTATTACCACCAAGCCAGCATTGCAAGAAATACTAAAAGGACTTCTGTAAATAGAAGAAAGATGAAAACAATCTAACTACAAATTTAAAAATGGCAATAACTATGTACCTATCAATAATCACTTTAAATGTAAACAGATTAAATGCTCCAATCAAGCGACATAGGGTGACTGAATGGATAAGAAAGCAAGACCCTTGTATATGCTGTATACAAGAGACTCACCTCAGATCAAAAGACACACACAGGCTGAAAGTGAAGAGTTGGGGTAAGATATTTCATGCAAATGGAAATGAGAGAAAAGCTGGAGTTGCAATACTTATATCTGAAAAAATAGACTTTAAGATGAAGAACATATTAAAAGACAAAGATGGGCACTATATAATAATAAAAGGATTGATCCGACAAGAGGACATAACCCTAGTAAACATCTATGCACCCAAAATAGGAGCACTAAATATATACAGCAGATATTGACTGACATAAAGACAGAGATCACCAGTAACACTATCATAGTACAGGACTTCAACACACCTCTGACAACAAGGGACAGGTCTTCCAGACAGAAAATCAATATGGAAACAACAGCCTTAAATGATACATTGGAGCACTTGGATTTAATCGATATTTTCAGAGCATTTCACCCCAAAGCTGCAGAATACACGTTCTTCTCAAGTGCACATGGAACATTTTCCAAGATAGATCACACGTTAGGCCATAAAACAAGCCTTGATAAATTTAAGAAAATTGAAATCATACCAATTGTCTTTTCTGACCACAGTGCTATGAAATTAGAAATGAACTACAGGAAAAAAAATGGAAGACACACCAATTCATGGAGGCCGAATAACATGTTACTAAATAATGAATGGGTCAACCATGAGATCAAAGAAGAAATCAAAAGATATCTTGAGACAGACAAAAATGAAAACATGACGACCCAAAATCTATGGGATGCAGCAAAAGCAGTCCTAAGAGGGAAATTCATAGCATTGCAGGCCTACCTAAAGAAACAAGAAACATCACTAATCAACAGTTTATCTTCACACTTAAGGGATCTGGAAAAAGAACAGCAAAATAAGCCCAAAGGGAGTACAAGGAAGGAGATAATAAAGATCAGAGAGGAAATAAATGAAATAGAAACCAGAAAAACAATACAAAAGATCAATGAATCCAAGAGTTGGTTTTTAGAGAAGATAAACAAAATAGACAAACTGTTAGCCAGACTCATTAAAAAAAAGAGAGAGAGGACCCAAATTAATAAAATCAGAAATGAAAGAGGAGAAGTGACAACAGATACCACAGAAATACAAAAAAATTTAAGAAATTACTACGAGCAACTCTATGCCAACAAATTTGACAATCTGGAAGAAATGGACAATTTTCTAGAAGCATACAACGTTCCAAGGCTAACTCAAGAAGAAACAGAAAACCTGAATAAACTGATTACCACCAGGGAAATTGAATCAGTAATCAACAATCTCCCAACAAACAAAAGCCCTGGACCTGATGGCTTTACAGGTGAATTTTACAAAACATTCAAAAAAGAATTATCACCTATTCTCCTCAAGCTCTTCCAAAAAATCCAGAAGGAGGGAAGGCTCCAAAACACTTTTTACGAGGCCACAATCACCTTGATCCCAAAATCAGACAAAGACACCACAAAAAAAGAAAACTACAGGCTAATATCTCTAATGAACATAGATACAAAAATCCTCAACAAAATATTAGCATACAGAATTCAGCAATACATTAAAAAGATCATACACCATGATCAAGGGGGATTCATCCCTGGTATGCAAGGGTGGTTCAACATCTGCAAATCAATTAATGTGATACACCACATTAACAAAATGAAAAATAAAAATCACATGATCATATCAATAGATGCAGAAAAAGCATTTGATAAAATCCAGCAGCCATTTATGATAAAAACCCTTAAGAAAGTGGGAATAGAGGGATCATATCTCAACATAATAAAGGCCATATATGATAAACCCACAGCTAACATCATACTCAATGGGAAAAACTAAAACCATTACCCTTAAGATCAGGAACAAGGCAAGGTTGCCCACTTTCTCCACTTCTATTCAACATAGTGCTGGAAGTTCTAGCCACAGCAATCAGACAAGGAAAAGAAATAAAAGGCATCCAAATCGGTAAGGAGGAAGTAAAATTGTCATTATATGCAGATGACATACTATATAGAGAACCCTAAAGACTCCACCAAGAAACTATTAGAGCTGATAGATGAATTTAGTAAAGTAGCAGGATACAAAATTAATATTCAGAAATCAGTTGCATTTGTATATACCAATAATAAAACATCAGAAGGAGAAATTAAAAAAACAATCCCATTTACAATTGCTTCAAAGACTATAAAATACCTGGGAATAAATTTAACCAAAGAAGTAAAAGATCTGTACTCAGAAAATTATAAGACACTGAAGAAAGAAATGAAAGAAGATACAAATAGATGGAAACACATACCATGTTCATGGATAGGAAGAATTAATATAGTTAAAATGTCCATACTGCCTAAGGCAATATACATATTCAATGCAATTCCTATCAAACTACCAACGATGTTTTTCACAGAAATAGAACATATAATCCTAAAATTTATATGGGACCATAAAAGACCCCGGATAGCCTCAGCAATCTTGAGAAATAAGAACAAAGTGGGAGGTATAACAATACCTGACATCAAATTATACTACAAGGCTACAGTAATCAAAACAGCATGGTACTGGCATAAAAATAGACACATAGATCAATGGAACAGAACAGAGAGCCCAGAAATAAATCCATGCCTATACGGCTATTTAATCTACGACAAGAATTTACAGTGGAAGCAAGAATTTATAGTGGGGTAAAGACAGTCTATTCAATAAATGGTGCTGGGAAACCTGGACAGACACAAGCACAATAATGAAGCTGGACTACCTCCTTAGACCATATACAAAAATAAATTCAAAGTGTCTTAAAGACTTAAATGTAAGATCTGAAACCATAAAATTCCTAGAAGAAAATATAGGAAGAAACTTTAGAGACATTACCCGGAGTAAGATTTTTACTGATATATCCCCTCAAGCAAGGGAAGTAAGAGAAAAAAATAAACATGTGGGATTACATCAAACTAAAAAGTTTTTCACAGCAAAGGAAACCATCAATAAAACAAAAAGTGATCCTACTGAACGGAAAAGATATTTGCCAATGATATATCCGATAAAGGGGTTAATATCCCAAATTTATAAAAAAACTCACTCAACTCCAAAAAAACAAACAACCCAATTGAAAAATGGGCAGACGAGATGAAGAGACATTTTTCCAAAAAGGACATACAAATGGCAAACAGACATATGAAAAAATGCTCAACCTTACTAACCATCAGAGAAATGCAAATAAAAACCACAATGAGATACCACCTCACCCCAGTCAAAATGGCTATCATCAATAAATCAACAAACAACAAGTGCTGGCGAGGATGTGGGGAAAACGGAACCCTTGTGCACTGTTGGTGGGATTGCAGATTGGTGCAGCCACTGGAAAACAGTATGGAGGTATCTCAAAAATCTGAAAATGGAACTACCTTATGATCCAGCAATCCCACTCTTGGTATCTATCCAGAGAAATGCAAAACTCTAATTAAAAAAAATTATGCACTCCGATGTTTATTGCAGCACTATACACAATAGCCAAGACATGGAAACAACCAAAATGCCCTTTGGTAGAGACTGGATTAAGAAACTGTGGTGCATTTATACAATGGAGTATTACGCAGCCATAAAGAAGAAAGAAATCTTACCATTTGCAACAACATGGACAGACCTAGAGAAAATTATGTTAAGTGAAATAAGTCAGACAGAGAAAGACAAATACCATATGATCTCACTTATATGTGGAATCTAAAGAAGAGAATAAGTGAAATGAACTAATCAGAAACAGTTTTGGAGACATAGAGGGAAAACTGAGGGTTGCTAGATGGGAGGGGGGTGGGGATAAGGGGGAAGGTGAGGGGATTAGAAAGCACAGTCAGTAACCACAAGATGGCCACGGGGATACAGAAGTCAATTTGGGGAATGTAATCGATAATGTAAAGATTTTGTAGAGTATCTGATGGACACTTGTCTCGTTAGGGAGACCACCTCAGGGATGGTGTAGATGCCTGATCACTGCACTGTACACCTGAAGCTGAAGCTGAACAATAATGAATGTCAACTACAAGTTTATTTATATATATATATATATGTATGTATGTATGTATATACGTATATGTATATACTTACAAGAAGCAGAGTATAGCGTTAGTACAGAGACACTGGAAATGTAATGGCTGTGTGTGATTTCAGAGGGTTAGTGGATGGGGGAGGGGGGTTCACACAGTGTGAGGGATATAAAGGATAAATGTCTATTACTTTGTTTTGTGCACCTGAAACTAATAAAAAAAAGCAATTGTATATATGTGTGTGTATGTAGATATAGATATAGATATAGACATATATAGATATAGATGGTATACAAACCATTGTAATACTAAGCCAGTAAGATAGAGTGGCTTGTTTGTTACTAGAGCACAGGTTAGCTTATCTTGACAAATACACTACCTTTTATAAGAATCCCCAAAAGATTTATAAGTTGAATTTCTTATACCGATATGAACATTTAATAATAATTGATAAATAACTCTAAATTGCTTCTCATTTCCATTGCAAGTTATTTCAATTAAAAGCGTCAAATGGCAAATAAAATTAAAACAGTGAGAAATGTTTCTAGTACTTCGTACAGTTCATGATGCAAACTAAGCATGCAACAAAAGTTTTCACAAAATAAAAATATTACTTCATGAAAAGCTGAAAAAAAAAACACACGAGAGAGATACCACCTTCATGTGGGAGACAAGAGGGCTCCCCACACATCTAAGAAAAGGGCAGATGAGCAAAGTGATGTGAGAGCTACCCTGAAACGCAGACGGAGGCAGTTCTAACCCTGCAGGAAGGGGATGAAGAGGAGCCTTCTGGGTGAAGGGGATTGGCCAGCATTTCCTGACTCCCCAGCAATGGCTTTTTCTTTCCTAACCCAGGGGATTTTAGGGGAGTTACCGCTCCCTCATCGTGTGGTATCCTAAGCCACAGATGGGTGCTTTGCCCTTCCACTTTGGAAGATAGTTTCCTGAAGGCACCTTCGGTCAGGTCCTCGCTCACCCAGCCAGAGTGGACCCAAGAAAGGGATCTGTGGCCTGAGGTTGGCCGATGGGATGTGTTCTCCTGGGATCCAGAACTAGAGTACAGTGACAGACAGACAGAAGATGGAGTGACTTCATCTCTCCCGGTGGAGGAGACCTCACCATGGCTTTGTAAACATCACGCTGCCAACACTGCTATTTTTCAGCCTCTTCTCACTTCTGTCAGCTCCCCAATAACCACTAATAAATATCCTTTTTGCCTAATATAGGGGGAAAGTCGTTTCTGTTGCTTGCAACCAAAGTGCCCTAATTGGTCCACATATTTGAGACTGTCCCTATAATTAATTGCAATGTCTGATTTCACTCGTTTGTAAATTGCCTGATATTCATACATGAAGGATAATTACTTTTTTTTCACGTAATCCCTTTGGATGTTATAAATTGTCATTAAGAAGCCCTGTTTGGGTCCACGAGAAACTATCTCTACCTCGCAGAAAGGCAAAGGGTTATTACACTACGTGTGCTCTGAGAATGCATTGCTCATTACACAGAGATATAGAAAAGACGGGACACTTTCACTGAAACACTACTCAGCTTTTTACAAATGATATACTAAATATACGTATTTTCCAATGGCCAACAGTATGAAACATAAAAGCTGTGAAAAGCAAAAGTTTTTCATTATGTTCCCCTATTCACAAGAGTCTGTTCTAAACGCAATTGCCTTAAAACTGGCATAGGTCTTAGGAGAAATGGAGCAATGAGCATGAGCGTTTAAGAGACCTGATCAGAAGCCTGACAGCCCCAGCACTTGTTCCCAAGTTCACTGCAGAAGGCGGTGTCCACGCTAAGAGAATCTTTTGCAAATACCGGGAGTGCCTGCCAGAAAGGGAATTGACATTTCTTTTCCCAGTCGGATGTCTGCCAATGCAGCAAACTTGATGGGTGTCTGAGAGACAGCCATAAGCACCGGGGCAATTAGAACTGGGGGAAGATTTGGGCAGGGGAGGAGTGGGAGACACAGTGGAAGGACTTCCAATCCCACCATTTGGCTTCACGAGCAGGAGTGATTTATTGCCATGAATGTCATTCCAGCAGAAAGAGCCCAGCTGGATCCAGCTTGCTGGCACATTCCAAGAAGGTCGCCTACAAGGTGAGCGGACCATGACCTGTGGATATTTCACTGGAACAGACAACGAGAAGGGAGACGAATGAAGTTTGGCTGGGGCTGGATTTTCCACAGGGAGAAATGCAGGCGCGGCATGCACGTCTAGCTGATGTGTCTGTGATCCGTATACACCCTGAGCAAGTTAGATCTAGAAAATTTGCCACACCGAAGACAGACAAGTTGCAACAAGCAGCAAGAGGAAAACAAGGGCACCTTTGAGTGTGAGAACCATGGCGCTTTGCCTCTCCTTTCCTGCCCCAAAGCTTGATCAGAGCTAGAGGGCAACAGAACGGGAGACGTGGCCCAAAGACATATAAAATCCCCCGTCTCCATGCTAAGACAAAACAAAAGGGGAGGGGGGTAAAAATCATGCCTTCCTCTCTCCTCTTCAGGCCCAGAGCTGCAAGTCTGACCAGCAAGAGAAAAAACTTTCCATGAATGATGCGGCTATAAAAAAGAAAATGACACAGGCAGAAATTCCCATTGAGACGACGCTCATACCCAAAGTGACCAGAAAGTTGAAAAATCTGCTCAAGATGTTATTAAGCAATGGGGGAAATATATGCAACCCAGCACAGCGGGGGGCAGTGAGTGGAGAAAAAGAAAAAAATCTCATGTTTACACCCCACTGAGCTGAGACTGTTCAAGAAACGGGTGACATTATTCAATCAAAATGGTAAATAAAGAGATCTCACTAATACATGCAACGTAGGCTCCCAAGTGTTACTACAACGGGGTCTTTTTTAGAATTTTAAACATACGCTTCTACATGCTGTGGAGTCTATGCAGTCATTTAACGATAACTTATCAAGTTCTTATTTTAATACACGTATATCTCATTTCATGTGATTACTGCCCTCCAAGCGGGTACAAGGTTATGTTTAAGGTCAAGGGATTTTTAACGCAGGGGTAGAGCGTGCCATCCTTGGAACATGCTTTTGTTTAGAAAACAGTTTACCAAGCAAATAAGCCCTCTTTGAGGGTGTGTTTTTGGAAAAAGACTGGTGGCCTGATGGAGACACACCGCCATCACACTTTGGAGTCCAATGCTGAAATTTTGGGATGGTTTACAGCAAGTTTTCACCCATGAATCAGGCACTGAGAAAAATGTGTTTCTCGTAAGTATTTGCATAAGTGGGTTAATTGTTCTTCACATGGGGAAAAATAAAGCTAATTGATAATGTTTAAGCTCTGACACTATTTACATGTTCACTCAACATTTGTTGAGTTCCTGCTCCAGTGTATTTCAGGAGCAATGTCTCCCACCAGGAGACATGGGACAATGTCTGGAGATATTTTTAGTTGGCACCACCTGGGGAGGGGTGGTGCCTCTGTTGTCTAGTGGTTTGAGGGCAGGGATGTTGCTAAACATCCTACAACACACAGGACCAACCCCCGGACGAAGAACTTTCCATCCCATGGTTGAGAAACTCTCCCCTACAATGCGCTCAGCCCAGGAGAGGCCAAGGTGAACACACCGCTGCCCTCAAAGGGCTCACAACCAACATATAATTTTGAAACCACTTCTAGCCTGTGAAACTGACATGATCATAATGGCTCTTTCTACCAGTTCCAAATATAGGATGTGTGAAGGACGTCTCCCCGTCCCAGCTGTTCTCCATTTTCTCCTAGTTGCCTTTGGAGGTGATGCTGTAGGAAACATGCAAATAAAAAGAGGCAAGACAAGGGCATTTTTTATTGGCTCTACAATGACGGGGTGTTGATGGTGGTTGGACCCAAACATTTAGTGTTGGAGATGGTTCAAACAGTTAGGCGGCTTGTCCATTTTCTAATGAGTGGAGCGTCATGCGTTTGGAAAGCAGAGGCCTAGTTGTCTCCAACAGGTGAAGGGCATGCAACACACATCTCAGGTATGTCCAGGGGACTGATTACCAAATGTTTATTGAACAACTACAGCACGCAGGGCCACTGGCAGGGGATAAAGGCGCTTAGGAGACAAGGAAGGGAAGGGAGGGGCACTGATGAGAATCAAGGTCTAGGTGAAAGAAGGGAGAGCAGCAATTCCAGGCAGGTGAACCAGGAAAGGTGTTCCAAAGGTGGCAGGACTCTGGCAATCTTTGAGCGTGGAGAGAATTTGAGGTCGAGGGGAAGGACATTCAAGGAGGAAGAATCCATGCAGACCAAAGCACAGGGTAAGTTGTGCTGACACATGAAAAGGAAATACAGCTCAGTTATGGATCGAGGAACGGGATAACCAAGAGAGATGACGCTGGATAAAGCACAGCTTTGAGTGACAGGCGTGGACACTTCTGCACCTTGGGTGTCTGCACAGGACATGGCTATGCCTCTGTGTTGTCTGTGCGCCTGCCCTTCTGAGGGGGCAGCTCTGAGCGGCAACCCTCACCTCTCCCATAAGCTTCCCTCGGTCCCACTGTGAGAAAGAGAAGTCCAGACTACGAGGCAATAGCTCCAGACTCTGGCATCGGAGGGTAATTCTTACGTTCTCCGGTGCCCTGAAGTCGGAAGCTTTAAACATGATCAAGGCCAACTCTCGTGATACGTTTCCACATCATTGCATGTGCATCTCATTATAGTGTAGAGGGTCCTCAGTAATGAGACAAAAAGGGCTTTCCTGCCGCCCTAACAAGGCAGGGAACAGGAAGAAATGTGACAATCCAAAATCCACATAACTACACATTCAACTTGGTTATTTATCCATGCATTTCCAAAGCTGGTAGTATGGAAGAGAACCAAAAATGACATTAAGTTTGGGGGGGAGCGGTACTATATAGCATGTAACACGTGCATTATCACTTTGTGGGGACAAAGGACAGCGTACACACACATATATCTTAGTGTACACCTCCACTATCTCTGGAAGGTACAAAATAAACGGACCAACCCTGGCTGTGCCAGGCATGGAAAATGAGAAGCCAGAGGTCATGGGTGGAAAGTCTTCTTTGTCCCTATATACCACTTATAATTTTTGAATTTTTAAACTATTTTAACAGATTCAATAATAAATACATCCATTTTAAAAGAAAAGCCACCGGTACAAGAAAAAGACTCATAGAAAAAAATCAGCCAAACTCCTTCGCAAGCCAGTGTAAAATCACGTTGAAAAGCACAGACTTGAGTTGATTTTCCGAATTTGGCTTTCTCGACTTCTGGCAATGGACAGGCAGGTGACCTTGGGCACTTCCATTAATCTGAGATTCTGTCTTTTATATGCAACGAGGACAGTAGTCATACCTACCCCACAGGGCACTTGATTTCAGTGTTAAATACGATACTGCACGTAAAGCATCTAGCACACGAGCATCCCTGCAGCCCAGGGACCACATTCTAAAATAATGTGCTGTGCCTGGTGCCTATACCGCTAGAATCTCTTGGCTGGTGATTCAGCTCAGATAAATTTCAACCTTTCACAACATAAGTGGATACGCCTGGTGTTATGTCTGTCCCCTCCAGAAGCTATGGCCTCACATGTCCCCTTCGTAATGACACCATAGGAAACCCAATACAAATTACTTAATGATGGCAGAAACATGGTGGGTCAAGAACCCCTTCCTATTTTTTTTTTTTTTAAACATGGGAATTAATTCATTGATCAGCGTGAAATTAGATTTTGCATTCCAACTTTCTGCCGGAAGCTTCAGTTCTGAGCAATCCTTTGTAGGAGATATCTGAGTTGCCGTGGTGAAGACTTGTGGAGAAAGCTCTGGTCTACATTTCCTAGCAAACATTTCACATAGTTTTTCTCTAAGAAGAAAGAGTAGAATTGGAGAGAGAGAGAGAGAAGGAAGGGCTTCGGGTGGCTCTAAAATAAGGAATGGGCGTAGTGAGCTGAGGATTACTGACCTCCGTTTCGGGAAACACAGCACTTTACCTGCTCCATCTGCTGCACTCCCAGGGCATGTGCATTTGGTTACTTTACTCATGAAAATGGTACCTCCAGGTGTTTAATCCCACGTGTTCCAACTTCAAAGCCAGAGGTCTTTGCGTCATCTTTACCTGATTTTCAGGTTAGAATATAGCTACTATTTCCACTGACCCTTCCTTCCTTCGTGTCCTCTCCTCTCCTTGCCTCTCCTCTCCTCTCCCTCTCTCCTTCCCTTCCTCCCTTCATCAGATATTTTCCAAGTGTCTAGTCTCTAACAGACACTCTTCTACGTGCTGGGGAGAGAGAGATGAGTAAGATAGAGATGAGAAAGGACAATCATTTCATGGCACTTCTGTTCTGGTCGGCAGAAACAGATAATGAAGAATTAAACACACAAATAAGGTGATTTTAAAGAGCAGTACATACGAATGAGGGAAAGTGACTCCTAAGGAGGAGTTTCCTTCGTTAGGATGGACAAGGGGAGCTGCCTTGACAATGAAAGGATGAGGAGGTGCCAGCACTTTCAAGAACCAAGAGGGCGATGCCCCGGACAAAGTTCAGGTGAAAGCAAAGTCCCTGGGGCCTGGGATGAGCTCAGGTGCTTCAAGGACGAGAAGGGAAGATAGTGACTAGAAATGGATAGAACATGATGAGTAGGAAGGTCTGGATTCTACAGAGTGTGCAGGTCAAGCCCGGGGTTTGCATTACATTCTAAAGACAGATGGAAGGAATAAAAAGGTGTTAAACATTATAATCTCAAGATCATAATACTAAGCGAAATAAGTCAGACAGAAAAAGCAGAGAACCATATGATTTCACTGATATGTGGGATATAAACCAAAAACAACAAAAGAACAAGACAAACAACTGAGAAACAAAAACTCATAGACACAGATAATAGTTTAGTGGTTATCAGAGGGTAAGTGTGGTGGGGGGTGGGAGATGAGGGTAAGGGGGATCAAATACATGGTGATGGAAGGAGAACTGACTCTGGGTGGTGAACACACAATGGGATTTATAGATGATGTAATACAGAATTGCACACCTGAAATCTATGTAACTTTACTAACAATTGCCACCCCAATAAACTTTAATTTAAAACAGAAAGGTGTTAAACAGAGGAAGAGATAACGTGATCTCCCTTTTCAAACTATCCCTTCTTATGGTTCACGTCTGCTTAGGTACTTAAGAGGCAGTCTGGTTATCTCACCTTAGTTAGACAGTAACCTGGTTATTAATCTTAACTTATTTAATCCCAATGCAAGTTATAGTTCCTGAATAGGTAATATTTAACGTTACAAGCCACCCCCCACATCTTCCCATCAGCTAAATTAACAGTAACAGCCTCATCCAGGACCACTCTCCTTATGCCAAGCTGAGGCATATTTTGTAGTCTTTTAACTGCCTTGTTTCATGGACTGAAGTTGAAGTTGATAAACATCCTCCAAATCCGATGGAATTATGCATCTCCCTGTGAATGGCCAGCTTGTGTCAAAATTAATCCACGACTAGAAGGTGGCAAACCATCAATATGGTAACAACTATCATCTCAGGAATGATGTCACTCCCCCCCGTCACTTCTGCAGGGATAACATTTTGCTTTACGATCTCTTCAGGCGGGCAGGGCAGAGGTTTATCGGCTTGGGCAAGATATAAAACCTCCGTCCTCATTTTTCAGACACACACCCTGCCGGTCCCCAGAGCACCATGAACATGGCTGCATAGTCTTTGGAAATTAATTCAGAGAAAACAGATGCCAGTTTTTCCAGATGCAAGGACATGTTACTCTGCTGAATCGCCTTACACTTTTATGAGAAAACAAATATCTGCCTTTGTTTACGCTAGTCGATAACCTTGGTGAGAATGTGAGAACTGAACTTTTAATTCCTGGGCTTGGATGTCCGAGAGCCCTGCAAAAGGCCCGTTCTCTGTCCAGTAGCTCTAATTCAAGACCCGAACACAGAGTAAAAGTGGGCTAGAAATAAGGATTTCATTTCCTACTTCCAACCCTAAGCCCTCCATTTGCAGACCACATGGGGATCCCTCAGTATTGAGTTTTAGAAACATAATTTTTTAGGAGATAAAGATGACTGATCTTTAAGGTAGCATATCTAAATTCAAGTCCCAGGGATTCAGAGGAATTTTGTTGGGGAGTTGGGGGATATAACCAAGGCTATATCAGCTATATCAGCCATAATCAGCCAGAAAGTTCCCCGGTTAGCCTCCAAGTTCCTCTTTGAAACACCATATGGCCTTAACATGCATTATTACTGGTGTTTTGGGTAAAGAAGAAAGAAAGGAAATATGGAAGGAAGGAAGGAAGGAAGGAAGGAAGGAAGGAAGGAAGGAAGGAAGGAAGGAAGGAAGGAAGGAAAGAAGGAGCAAGGGAGGGAAAGGAACGGAAGAAAGGAAGGGAAGAAAGGAAGGAAGGAAACAAAGAAAAGTTTAATTAAAATTAAATGAGGAAGTGAAAAGCAATTAACAGTGCAATGTCTCAAAGAGCTGTCCTGCATTTTAGAAATTAACAACCTATTCTTTAAAAATGTTCCCTTTCTTTGACCAATGAGTGACACCGACACAGCCTTGAAGCTTCCATGTCACAATTTCTATTTGCTATAATTTCAGCAACACTCCATTGTTACGTATTTTTTCTGTCCCCATTTATTCACAACCTGTAGAAAAATATCATACGGACCATCTAGTAGACCTGTTTCCCACCTGCCTGATTGTGGCCTTACAATAAGTCTGGATTTCTGGATGTGGAATTGTTAGATGGAAGTCGCTAAACACTGTAAAAAAGACTTTGATACAAATTGACAAACTACCCTTCTAAAAATGTACGCCAATTTACACCTCTTCAGTGGCTCTGGGATGCCTTTTTCCCTACACTCTTTAACACTAGGTATCCAGTTATTTTGAGGGGATTTTTTTATCCTTCTGAGCAACGCCTGCCTACTTTCTGTTCCTAACAGCACCCCAATTTTCTCTTGGGGAATTCCCTCCACCCTGGGGGACCCAGTTGGGTGGGACTGTTCATCAGATGCTTTGGTATTCCCAAAACACGGGGCGGGCACTGGACCCAACTGGCCACTCAGGCTGAAACTGGGTGGAGTGTGTGCTTTCCTCTGAGATAGAACCCAGAAGCCTCTGCCCTCCCCCCCCCCAACTTCTCTGGTTCCCGCCCTTTCTAACCTGCCTCTTCCCTTCAATCCACAGGGGTCCAAACATCGTTCTCACTGAATTCACCCAGAGCCAACGTTTCTTGCTTATAATCAAATAGTCTTACTGATCCCACGGTTCCGTTGAGTAATTTCGTTTTAGACCCTTTACCAGTGTACACAGACTTGCCAAACAAAGTCCTGAGAGAACGGAGCAGATCGGTTTAAATTAGAACTTGATAGCCTACAAGGCTATTTCTTAACATACAGTCTCTTTCCAAACCTCCGAGGCTGGTGCACAAATGTGAGTGCCCCACAAGGAATCGCAGCAGTTCACTAAAAAAATAAAAAATAAACTTCCCTAAATCTGCAGTGTAACACGCTCCAATATGATCCTATTAAAACCCTTGGAGGAGCCTCACTGTACAATCCTCCTACGTCATCACTTGAAGGGCTCGCTCCCCCGCAGCGTGGGAAGCCTTGCATTTAGAACAGAAAAGTTGTTTGCACACTCCAAGTTGCAACAGGAGCCATAAAGAAGCCTGAATCCTGCAAATGAAGCAAATCACTGAACATGACTGGTCTCTGGTCACAGAAACCTGAGAAAATGAAGAGCAGAGACACACACATGGGGTCCCAAGTTTTATTTCTGTCCCTCTCACACCAAGGAAGCAAGAGCGGTAACTCACTCTCACTCCTACTAACCGAGGCCGACCGTCAACCCTTGCAGCGGGGTGGTTCAAAGAACAGGTTCAGATCCACAGGTGCAGTAGAGATGGGTTGCCTGAGTTTGAGCAAATCCTTTAATCCTTCGATGCCTTAGACTTTTCAAAATGCTAATAACAGACCCCTGCAGAGATTCAATGAGAAATGTACACAGAGCTGCTAATATAGCGCCAGGCAAAGCATGCGTGGTGGGTAACTGGTGGCTGTTAGAGAATCGTCATCAAAAAGGAATATTTGGGGGGTTTTTCAAGAGGCGGAGACATTGTATGGAAGACTGGGCTGCGTGCACCCCAGCGCACAGAATTTCCTTGCTCAAAGAAAGTTGGGTATAAATATAAGATCCATGGGATACAATTGTACTACCAGTCTAGTCTCATTTGACCCTTTGCAGTGCACTAAGAACTCCCACATATACCGCCATTCGATCTTCATTCACCCCAGTGCCAGGTAGGGCGGGCATTATCAATCCCATTTTAGAAATAAATTGCACAGATGGCTCCCTCCCATCTTGACTGCGGTGACATTCGTCTGCTTTGGCAAATCCAGTTTTCCACGTTACACCTGCAGACGGTGTGTGGCAGCTTCTCCCCGAGAAAGGAGAAAAGTAGTTAGAATAAAGTGTCGATCTTCTCCCTGTTCCTCGGGAGCCCACGGGAAAAAGAGTTGCCCCTTCCTCTTCCTAACCCACTTAGGTGGTAAGACAGGGGGCAAAATATGTGGGTAGCAGAACTCTAGCCAAATGTCATCCCTACTTCTGCTGGCTTCAGGGAACAATGGGGTGCTCTTGTGAATTCCGCCAACTGTATAAACACAAATCACACACACACACACACACACACACACACACCCTCCAAATAGCAGCAGCTCTGGGAGACCCTTGAGGTAAGATTAGAGCAACAACGAGAAGACCCAGGAGCTGGATGCAATGGGCGTGGGCTGAATTGCACCCCCCTGCTGAACAGCCCAGGATGTCTTGACATTTTTGAGAAGCAGCAACGTGGAGGATGGAACGTGATTTTGAATTTTGTCCAGGTCTCTGCCACCCTAGGACAACTGCATAAAATCACTGAGTCTCAGTGTTCCCATCAATAAAATACACATCAATTCAGTTCAATAACAGGTAATTTCCTGGTCCAAGACTAGTTTTCCTTTTCTTTCCCAGTGACTCCCAACTTAACACCCTCGGTAAGCCCTGAGATTGAACAGTGAATCTGTCAGCCTCCCTTTCCCCAGATATATTATCCTGCATTTGTCCTCCCTAAGACAGATAAAGACCTTCCTTAACCGCCATTTCCTTTTAAAACTGTGTGTGGCATTTGGACCAGACAACCCTCACTTTAATCAAGACACTTACCAAGTCCCAACCATATGGCGGGCTATCAATCTCATTTACTCGGACAACCTAACAGACAAACCCATATTTCCATCCCCTGCAGGAATGGCAACATTCAACAGAAGAAAAGAGACCAAGAAAATCTACAACTTGAACTGGTTCAACAAACACAGATATGAATTTACCAGTCAATGAGGCATCAAAAACATCATTTCCACCCAGTGGGTCTCATTTCTCCTAAATGCAAAATGGTCATCACCACCATTATCATCGCCATCATGGTCAATAGGAGGTCCCAAGGCCCTACAGGAAATGTATTTCTCATATAATTCACGGTCATGTAGTTTTAAGAACTAGAAAATAAAGGAGGAACTAGTGAAGAAACGCAAAAATTCTACTACTTGAAAAAAAAAAAAAATCCTGGGCATAAAGGGATGTGGGAGAAGACAGAGAGGATAATTTTAACACCGAGTCCACCATGGCCAAGGGCAGGCTTTGTAATCCAGAATGGGGAAGAAGAAAGTGGCCATTTTATTTCAGCAACAGAGCCCTGTCTGGGGGATCATAATGGTCACAGATATTAAACGCTTAAGCAAAGTACTCTCTGAAACACAAAGCATTTCAGATTCTCCTTGAATATAAATGCTCAAATCCCCTCCCACAACAGCGGTGGAGGTGGCATAGTAAATGCTGCCAAAAAGAAGGCAGTTGGGAGATGGGAGATGCTGGGAGCAGACATGAGAAACTCTCCACATCTCTGTCCAGCTGGGAAGGAGAAACGGAGGCTTCAGGGAGTAATTAACTGTCATGCATAAGATTAATTGACGACCCTCTAGTTTTGCCCTAAACACAGACGTATTGGGACCAGGACACAACCTTGAATGCGAAAGGTGAAGGGAGAACAGTTATTTCTGGATCAGAGCAAACTGAATATGCAGAATCGTAGGCGATGTCAAAATGCACGCAGTGAAGCTGGGGAAAACCATATATCATCACGCCCTTCCTTAAAGTGGCTTGTCAAAAACTAGTCAAGGACTTAAATTAGGAACCAGCTTGTGCTGGGAAGATGCTTTGCAACAACTGGTCCACAAAAGCTCCGTCATCCCATTACACGGGTTTGGACACACTCCTGCTGTATTTCCATTTCTCTATTTGGATAAAGAGGCTAAAAGGGAAATTTATAATGTTGGTGTCTGTAACATCAGCAGAGTATGCTCACAGCTTCAGATCCAGCCTGGTACTCTACCTCTGACCCCAGACTATGCTTTGTGGGGGAACAAGGGTAGTTTTCCTTAGAATATCTCAATATGCAAGAAGTAGGTCTCTTTCCCATATATAGCATCCCCATCAGAATCCATTGTTTGCCAATCCTCCATGGCTAGACAGTTTTCTGCTGCTGCAAACTTCTCCACTAAATACAGGAAGAATTATTGGTTCATATATGCATTTGTTTTAAATCTAAGTTATCTAAATCCAGGAGATAAGAGTGGAGAAAGTAAGATTTTTTTTTTTTTCATTTTACTCCCAAATGACTGATAGTGAGTTATCAAAATTCCTACAATAAACAGATTATCTTCCAGTGCCTTTTTCAGTGAAAAAGTGTCTTGTTCAATTCCATGAAAGTGTTAGAGTTTATTTATGAACTAGTCACTGTGCAAAGTGCTAGGGTTATAAAAATGAATAAGCCTTATGCTTGAGTAGCTGTCACTCTGAAACTCTAGACACTTTTAAACATGTATATATACAAATAATCATAGTAACAACACAGCTGCAGGTGCCTTTTGTGGAGCACTATTAAAGTGTTTTAGAGTCACCATTCTTAACCTCACACCTGTATGAGGTGACTCTGATAATTACGTCTGTTTTACAGATGAAGAAACTGATGCTTAAACAGGTTATTGTAGAATTGTAGTCACACATTTAGTACTATGCAGGAGTGAAATATGACGCCAGGAAGTTTAGATACAGAACTCAGAAATTTCTATAGAGGTATTTCTATAGAGATATGAAAAGAATACTGATTTCATAGACTCGTTCTATCTGGGAGAATCAAGGAACATTTTGCAAAGCTGACAGTTGAGCTAGGTATTAAAGGACAGAGAAGAATTTGCCCAGGTAGAGATTAAGACGGCTGGGGGCTTCCAGGTGGATGGAGAAGGCATTCCAGATGAAGAAAACAGTAGATTCAAGTATGCTGAAGACTAATACTAGTTCACTATAGTGGAGACATGGAGTAGGAGGAAATGGAAGTAAGGGAGGGTATTCAGAAATGGAATTAGAGAAGGCAGGCAGATTACAGAGATAATTTGGTCTAATTCTGTAGGCATGGGGAACAATGGACAGCGTTTGATCAGTAAGAAGGCTCTGTTGGTAGAAAACGATCTTTTCTAAGCAGAGGTTTATACTTGTCAGTGACTGTTCGCAAGGGGTGACTTGGGAACAGTGTAGATGGCCATTTGGATACGAGTGGAAGGAGGTCAATAATGTATTAATCTAAATCTTAGATTCTAACTGAGGCAAGAAAGCCTGGGACCAAAATGGGAGGACTCTAAATCTCAGCCTCATACGTTTGGTTTTGATGGTGTACTCCTGCGGGAACTTCTGAAGGTGGTTTGAGAAGAATGGCATCAGTACTCTGGCCAAGGGAGATACCCCACAGCTGGGAGCACACAGATTGGTCAGGAGAGAAAGAGGCAAGAAAACTAAGCCCTCCGTGCCTCTGCATCCTTGTCTATGAAATGAGGATAATGAAATGACTGATCTCCTACAGTCCTGGTGAGGGGGACAGAAGAAAAAGAATGTAAAGTTTCGGCCATCATGCTGATCACATAGCAAACCATTAAAATACACTCACGTTTTCCTTCCTTCTTTTCTCCCTCCCTCCCTCTTTTCGTTCTTCACAAATTATCGATGCCTATGCCGAACGTATCCTCCTGTTACTACTATTACTGCTTCTTTTTTTTTTTTAATTTATTTTTTAAATTTATTGGGGTGACAATTATGAGTAAAATTACATAGATTTCAGGTGTACAATTCTGTATTACATCATCTATAAATCCCATTGTGTGTTCACCACCGAGTCAGTTCTCCTTCCATCACCATATATTTGATCCCCTTTACCCTCATCTCCCACCCCCCTTCCCCCTTACCCTCTGGTAACCACTGAATTATTGTCTTGGTTGTTATTTTTCTTCTTCTTCTCCTCCTCCTCCTCTTCCTGTCCCTCCTTATCATAATCATAATAATAGTTATTATTGTGGTGAGGAACTGCGGGACTGCGGAGGAGGGGAGAGCCCCGAGCACCACTACAAAGAGAGACAGTTGTGGTGTCCGATTAGAGAGGGGCTAGACACAAAGGGACAGGGAGGCACAGTGAGGGCCACCCTGAGAATACACCTGTACACGTGTGTCTACACTTCCCGCTGCTAAAGCACATGTGTCCACATCACTGGGATACAAAATAAAAGACTATGAAATAGATGGACGCTTTTAAATGGAAAATTATTTAGTTGAGCTAAATATGATCTCAGTAGGCGACTAAGCCTGTTGCTTGAAGGAGTGTGGGATGGATCCAAGCCAGTAAAGGGAAGGTGACTGGTTGTGCTTCCAGCTTCTGAGTGATGGTAGCTACTAAACCTCCACGCTGAACTCCAGGGCCCTCGGGAAGTCAACTCCGATGAATATGGTAACGGGGTGGGGGTGGAAAGCGACTGCCAATGTGTATGTCATGAGTGATACCCTAAGCATCTTTTCATGCCAGCAACATCCTCAGAGGATGGAGGGGATGGCTTTCGCTAAGTGGCTCAAAATCAGAAAGAGCACAGGCAGGAGCATGATGGCACTGGATTATTATTTCTGGTTCAGCTAATGGTAGGGGGCCTCACGGGAGGGGATGACTACGGCTTAAAAAGCAACAGGCTTCTGTGCCTGGCGGTGTCCATTCCATGTAAGAAGAAAACTCTTTGGCTCTGCAGACAGGACTATGTTTCCAGGATGAACGTGTGGGGCAATTTGCAAAGTACACCAGGTGTGTATACTGGGTCCCCTCCATCTCTATTTTCCTTATTTCCCTCTTTCTCAATAGCCCGTTTTCCATTCTGGGATCTCTTTGAGCCTGATTCCCCCTCGAGTGCTGGTGTTGGATCATGTGACCTAGACTAAGCCAATGAGAACATTTCATCCTCTTGCCCTCACTGTCTGGTTCTCCTTTGTCCAAGGAAATGAAAATGGTGGTCATGGTCTTGGAACTTTTACCCAGAGCGATAACACAAAGGTGTGCTCTTTTCCTCTGAAAAGTGTGGTATGTTGATACGAAGCCATCAGGGTTGCTATCTGAGCATGAATCTGGCACCCAACGGGGTGAGACTGGGAGGGTCCCTGCCAGCAGCCCAGTCCTAACAATGGCTTCCACTTGCTGAGGTTCTCGATGTCCTATATTCACTAACTTATTTAATC
Source organism: Rhinolophus sinicus (assembly GCF_036562045.2). NCBI lineage: Eukaryota > Metazoa > Chordata > Mammalia > Chiroptera > Rhinolophidae > Rhinolophus > Rhinolophus sinicus. Next base: position 11,220,093 of record NC_133767.1, read on the forward strand.
TTACCTACTCCTTCCCTCTCCAGAATTGAAACCTGATGCTCTCATTGATTTATAGACAAGGTACTGGAGACTTTAGAGAAGTTGGCATTGTACCCAAGGTTTCCCAGCTAAGGATGGACTGTGCAGCTAGAATTTGAAACACTGCTAGAACTGTGACCCAGATTTCTCAGCACCGTGCTCTGGTGACACATGAATTCTCAGAGTGGGAAGGGGACATGGATGGTGGGAAGGGACTCATCACAAAATCCCTCTGCTCCTCCCCTCTATGCCAAGATCAAACCCAGAAGCTGACGTGTGAATGTCCAAAGATGGAAGTACTGACAAGATGCAAGGCCAACTCCGAGTTAACATTTTCCTTAGCCAGATTCTCTCATTTTAAGGTCAAGGTGAGCAAAACACAATGAGAGTCCTCGTAGCTCCTGGGCACTGGACAAGCGAGGTCTCACAGAATACCCCATCTTCTCAGGATAGCTCTGGAAATGGCTGGCACCATCTCTCACCATCAGTCATGCATATTCATAAGGGGTGGAAGGCTAAAACAGAGCCTCTCCTCTCCTACAAAACATCTAGCCTTGGTCCAAAGGTCTCGTACCATTGCGCTTTGGTTGGACTCTGAAAATGTCCCATGTCTACCTTTCTACTTGACGGCTTATCTGTAAAGAAAACCACGCCCAGGGCTTGGATGCAATGTATTCTCTACCCTACTGAGGTTGAACTTTGAATTGTGAAGTTTCTTTTTTATTTTTTTAATTACAATGTGTGTTTTGTTGAGGAAATGCGTAAGTGACCACTCTTGTTCCATTATCCTCCTCATGGAAAATCTATGGAAAAGATCTGATCATTGTGAAATGTTGACATAATCCCATGATCTTCACAACACAGATTCTGCTATAAATAGCTCAGCAGACTCTCTAGTTTCTTGCAGAATCAAGACATTTTCAACAGAAGAAATCTCTACCTTCAGGTCCAAACACTTCTATAAAAGAAAAGGCCATTGGTGGAATTTGAACCATCTCCCCTGGACAACAACAACAACAACATCTGTCACTGTCACAATATATTGTAGTTCCGATCACTAATGCATCCCACCTGCAAATCACCATCACCACCACCTTTAATAAAAGCAAAAAGTTTCTTTCTTCACCAGGGAATTAGTAACTATTAAAATTCTCTCTTTGAAGCTCTTTCTAACCAGGGCAATTCTCCACGAGGACAATTCACAATGGACTCAATTTGACAATAATTATTCTTAGCAGGGCCAGTTGGTAGGTTCCATAGCCTCCTTGCCTCAGCAGGCTGAAAACTAATTTTGATTCCAAGGGTGCATGTTTTAAAACCCTCCCCACCCTGTGTCTGTTCAGTGCCTATGGAGACAGCAGGAAAACGCCCAGGTCTTGGTTTTGCATGTGACGTCTTGCACCTACCAAGAGGCTCGGATTTCAGCCGCATGAGAGCCACTTCAGAAAGTGCAGGGCAAACTTGACGAAACTTGCATGCACTGAGCCACAGTGGTGTCGGATACTCTGGTTTATCGCCACCTCCTTCTTGGGAACCCCTGTGTGGCCTGGCACCAACACCTCCAAACATCACCCTCTTCTCTCCTCCCACCATCTTTCTCTTCGCGGATCTGCAGGGGCTTTCTCATCAATTGACTTATACCGGCAAGCACTCTGGGACTTCTCCACTGCCTGCTCTGGGATGGAAAAGCCATTCCGATCCACTCTCCATCAATTATCCCAGCTGCCTTGAACCTAAAATGGTGCTTTTAAAAATATACCCCCTATCTTCATTACTTTGCAACTTGTCACAGCACTCGATGTTACAGTGGAAGCAAAAAGAAGCCCAACGCCAGGACTCTGATCCCTTTCCGACATTTATGCCTAGAATTGTTATCAGTCAGCCACCAGTGAGCATTAAAGGGAAACTGCCTTGGTTTTTGTTTGTTTGCTTCTTTTCTTTCCTCTTTTTTTTTTGCACATGCAAAGCTTTTCAAGGGTGCTGTGCTATTTAACAAATGACAGAAACCTTCAGCAGACCTGCCAGGTACGGGCCATGAATAGTTTCTCTTTTTTCAATCAGCTGGGACAACGAAGCAGAGATGTCTCTGGGCCCAGATTTGGAGTTTCTCCAACCTTTAAACTTTATGGCCCAAGAGAGTATCCACCTGTGTTTGTGGGAGGGATTAAGACATTAAAATTCATTTGCTACTGAGTCTCCAGAGGAGTACACAGGCTTTCATCCTACTGACAGCTCCATCACACGGAATCCAAAAGACTTCAATTTCTTAGGGAATCCGTGAACAAATGAATGATTGTCATGTGTTGTCATTTGTGCATGCTGTCCCTTCCCAGTCCCTTCTGTGACCAAAGGCACGTTTCTTAGTCAGGGGCTTAGCCAGGTCAGAGACTCTGTGTGTTGTCAAGAAAAAGAGCTGACCTGCCTGAGGATACAGGGAGCTGGCTGCTTTGGCATCACAGGTGACCTTCCATGAACAAAAGCAGTTCAAATCTCAAAAACACTTCAACTTGAGGTTACTGAAAAGCCGGCTTTCGGAAACACTTGCAGAAAAACAATAATGGTTCTGTGAGGGTTGTTCGATGCCAGCCACACGAGACAAAGGGGCCAATAAAAATAAATCTTTGTAACGAGAGAGGAGACATGTATTTCTATTCTTTCTCTATAGACTCTTGTCAAAGAGCTCAGGAAATAGGAAGGTCGAGTCAGAAGTTTTCCATAACTCTGAGCATCCATCGGAAAGCAACAGCCAAGCATAGGGACAGGCACGTTGCATCACATGTGGCCAGTTGTCTGAGGGCGGCTGTCTTCACACCTGCCTTTGAGTAAGTAGCCCATCGGTCACCATATTTCTCCCTCATTTGTGGTTATACGTTCTTTTACATTTCCTCCAATCTGGCTTCTCCCAAACTTTCCGTCTGTGGGTCAGCCCTGAAGGAAGCCTTTACCAGACCTCGTAATTTTTCTGGAAGATACTCTCGATAGAAAGGTCTTAGAAAACTTCAAAACAAACCCAATCTTTGTCCCTTCTTTGACATAAAATCAGTCCTTTCTCGAGATCAGTGGTAGACGCCAAAATCTCATCCAAAAGGAGGGTGACATTGTGAAGAGTGACCTTGAGGATAACATTAAAATAACATCTTGTAAAATAGAAAATCTACATTCATCGACGAATGAGAAACCAGGTCTGCGACCTGAGGTATATGAAAATATAATAGTCATAATAACAATAATAAGCACCTTTCTTCTTCTTGTTATTATTATTATTATTATTATTATAAATGATAAACGTCTTATTTAAAAGTAGACAAATAATTCATTCTACGAATCTAGGAGGCGAGCGCTGGGATATGAAGTAACTGCAAATGCAAAGGTTTACAATGATCTTGGGGTGTTTGAAGATGAGTGAGAGAGAGAGAGGCTTGAGCAGAGTGAAAAAGAAACAAACTACAAGGAAATGAAGACTCTGAAACAGGCAGAGATCAGACGGCATGGGACTTTATATATGCATTGTTTTTCTAACCATAATGGGACACCATTGGAGAATTTTAAGTAGGTAATTAACTGAATTGACTTATAGGTTTTTATAAAGATTTTTCTTGTTATGGTAAAAAAAAAAAAAAAGAAAGAAAGAAAAAAGAAAAAAACAAACAAAAAAACAAACCAAAAAAAAACCAACAGGGCACGTTCACCATTTTTGAGACTGCAGGTCAGTACCATTGTATATTTACATTGTTATGAACAGACCTCCAGCGCTTTTTCATCCTGCAACACTAAGACTCCATCAATAAAAACTTCCATTTCCCTCCTCCCCCAGCCTCCAGTAACCACCATTCTACTTTCTATTTGTATGACCTTGACTGTTCTTGATTACTCCTATAAGAGGATTCACACAGTTTGTGTCTTTTGGTGCCTGGCTTATTTCCCTTGGCATAATGTCCGGGAGGGTCCTCTATGTTCTAGCATGGGACAGGATGTCCTTCCTTGTTAAGGCTAATATTCCATTGTATTATACGTGTAGGCCACATTTTGTTTATCCATCCATCCAGGGGTGGGCTCTTGGGTGGCTACCTCTTGGCCCCTATGCATAGTGCTGCTATGAGCCACGGGTGTGTAACAGATTTGCCTTTTGTACAACGTGGGCTATTATGTGGATAATGGATTGGAGGGGAGCGGCAAACTTAGATCCCGGGGGACCCGGGAGGGAAGCTGTTGCAGGAATAAAGGTGGGTAACAAGGGGGCTTGGACTAAGGTCAGGCATGGAAACACTGAGAAGTGTTCAGAGGACGTACCTGAGAGGTGGGGTCTGAATGGCATATTGATGGTTGAATGGGTGGCTGACAGCAGGGAAGACCGCAAGCCTGAGACGTAGGAAACAGGGAGCTCAGTGCCTGGCACATAGTAATCCTTCCATAAAGATTAGCCACGCTCATTAGTGTTGCCTTTATCCTAATCGTCACTTACTATTCTTTAGACTGGCAAATGCAACATGAGAGGCAAGGCTAGACTGGGTTATACGCCCATAGATGTCACAACATTATAAACAGTCTCCACTGGGCCCTGACCCATCTTTGTTAACAAAGATGAAATCTGGGTCCATTCCTCAGCCTTCTTTCCAATTACTTCCAACAACGGAACCCTCTCCTTGAGTCCCCCCAACTATGCCCTATCCCTACTCATACTGCCGTCCCCCAGTTTCTCATACTTGCCAGGCCTTCCCTGCAGCTATTGAGACCTGAAGACCTGACTTCCTTCTAGCGTCCTGCCCTCCTCTGCCAGCTACTTTCCTACCACTCCCTCCCTCCATTTTCTGTCCCCTCCCAGGTGGCCCTCCCTTATCTCTTCCACCTCAAGGGACCTGTGTGCATTGCCCACCCCTATGTCCTGCTGTTTGGAAGTGCCAACACCAGTGCCACCACCTTCCCACGTCATCGTTAACTCTTCATCACCCCTTCCACTGTCAGCTCAACAATCAATTTCCAGGAGAGCATGTTTTCACCTATTTTTAAAGTGGGTTTCCTTTGCTAAGAGCTTTCCTAGAGTCATGTACCTTTTCTTTAGGACACTTATTTCAGATGATAATTATAGGGTTTTTGTGTGTGTGTGTGAGATTATTTGATTCCCCCCCCAAACCTCCTCTCCTAAGCCCACTCAACTGTATGCTCTAGGTAATGGGGCCCCTGTCAGTTTTTGCCCACCATTTAATACCAGCACCAACACAGCACCCCAACACTTAGTAGGACCTTGACATATTTGAAATAAACGAGTTACCAGAAGCATCATCTCCCAGACATTCTCTTATATTACTCTGTGTCTGTGATTTTCTCATTCACTAAAGTACACGTATTGCTGAATTTTTAGTCGCTACCACACAGTACAGCGCTTTTCCTTTGAGTGTTTCATGAAAGCCTGTTCTTTCTGTTGATTTAAATGGGTAGAATTCTTGAGGACTGAACCACTGCCATATTTATTTTGCATCATGTCTCTTCCTCTTGCACCTCTTTCCAAACATATGCCAACATACCGCAATCTCTGCCTCACGGTGCCAGGCACAGAGCAAGGCAGAGTAAGCACATGTCTGGAAATTGTACTGGGGGGTAGCGAATAAGCTTTTCCATTCCAATTTTATCTGGGATTTTACAACTTCACATTTCTCCTGGATGTAACAGCAGCATTTCATTTCCAAATATTTCCCTGTGTGTTAAATAAAAGAACCTTCAGAAAGCCACTTTTATTAATCATTAATTTGGGTATTTTTAGATTCTTTTTATAAACAGAACTCAATTGAGTTATGACATGTCAGAGTGAGACTAAGTGTCTATGAACCTTACATTTCTGCTATTGACTGTGACACAGCAAAAGTGACAACTATATAAAAGTGACTGACGACAACTTAAAGCGATATTTGATGTCCATCCACTGAGCAAGAAACTGCGTAAGTCGGGCAGAATCTGCAAGTCGGGCAAAGAGAAAAACAATTTGAGTGGACTTTGTGTTTAAATAGAAGTGCCAATTTGTCACTCTGTATTCTACTTTTGTAGAATAAGGTTTGCAAGTATATGGTCAAGTGCACGTAGGAGGCATGATGAAAAAATACGGTAAATGTTTAAATAAAAAAAATTCATTACAGTTAAAGACACATTGCTATTAATTCCCCTCAAAATACTCTCCCCTCACTTTGAACACACGTATCCCATGATTCCTGCCACTTTCTGAAGCAGTTCTGGAAGTCCTCTTTCATGAGTGTCTAGTTGTGCTGTTGTAGCTGCCTCGATGTCCTGAATTGATTCAACACGTTTCCCTTTCATGGTCATTTTGACTTTGGGGAAGAGACAGAAGTCATGTGGTGCCAGATCTGGTGAATAGGGGAGATGAGGGTAACCTGTAATGTTTTTATTTGACAGAAATTGCCGTACCAGAAGCGACGTTGTCATGATAGAGGATGATTGACGGCACACTTTAAAACACACCTTCTCTCAACCATACCTCACACCCGACTGATGGCACCAAATAAGTTGAAACTTGTCACACACTATTACTAAGATTCGACGCTCCACTTCCCATATTGAAGATCCTGCCTTTCCATTGGATGGCACTCGGCAGCAGCATTCATTGTATTTTGTGATCACAATGGAAAGGGTCTGTGTCACACATTGTTTCTGGTACAGCAATTTCTGTCACATAAAAACAGTCCAGTGTGTCCTCATCCACCTTACTCACCAGATCTGCACCGTGCGACTCCTGGCTCTTCCCCAAAGTCAAAATAACCATGGAAGGTAAACGTTTTGAATGGATTCAGGACATCGAGGCAGCCACGACAGCACAACTAAAGACACTCACAAAAGAGGACTTCCAGAACTGCCTCAGAAAGTGGCAAGAAGAATGGGATAAGTGCGTTTGAAGCAAGGAAGATTAGAGGCAATGTGTCTTTTACTGTTTTATATATGTATCTGTGTGTGTGTGTGTGTGTGTGTGTGTATATATATTTTTTTAACTTACACATTCACCGTAGTTTTTGATCACACCTCATACATGGCTTTTCAGAAAACCAAGATGGCAGTGGGAGAGTTTATCCACGTGAGCTCTCACAGTTACCCATGTAGCTACTAATCTGAGACGCCTAATGAAAGTCAGTGCATCTGGAAGGTACATAGGCAGATCTCAGGGTGAGTTCCACCTGTCTGTTACTTTAAGCCCTCTGCACTTTTATTGCTCTCTGCACTTTTATTGAGTGCCTTTTAGTTTCTCCTTCACTAAAAAGGTACCACGCAGCAGTTCTGACTCCCTCACTACTCCCATAACCTGTGCATCCAGGAGCCAATGGGAGCACACACCGGTGGCCACAGAATTAGAAAAGCAAACGTATGTGTTTCCCAAATGATCTCTGAAACAAACTAGCTGATGTGTAAGGACAGGGGAATGTGAAGCTGAACCTGATGCTCCGGCATTCTTGATCCAAAGCAAATAAGTTCCCAGCAGGAGGTCTGGGAGGAAGCTGGGAATCAGACACGCCTGTCAGAACACGGCTGGTGCTGGCTCTACCACACAGGTGTGCAGAACTCCCTGGAGACATGTGGGCCTTTATCTGGGGGATGCTTTTTGTCACCAGAGGCATATGACTACCTTACCTCTGAAGAAAAGCTCTATTAGCAGCATTGCTTAAACTTTGAAAGAGAAGGAGGCTGTGTATGTATAAGCAAAGAGAAGTCTGCTCTTATGAAAGGAGAGACTGCAGTCTTGGACTCAGCAGTCAAGGGCAATTTTAGGAGGAAGAGTGAACTTAAGCAAAGCCCCTCTCACAGGGTATCATTCCCTTCAGTGCATGGCTTGCCTCCAAGAGGGCTGGGGTGGGTTGCAAACGTATCCCATCCCTGTTTGCACACCTTTCCAAGGTGAGTTTGCAGTTTCTTTCATTGCTGTCCATCTATCCCTTGACGGTGACATTAGCTGTATGACTCGCTTTGGCCACCTAGATATTAGCAAATATAATGCAAAACGAGGCTGGAAAATGCTCGTGAGTTAGGGATTCTACTCTCACTGCACTTGAAACTCTGAGACCCATGCTAGCCTGCTCACTAAGCCCAAGCTAGCTCGTGGAGGAGGTCACACAGAGGAAAATTAAAGCACCTTAGAAAATCACCAGCCATGTGAGTAAAACCATTCTAGACAACCCAGTGGCAGGAGTAAGCCCAGGTGAAAGCAGCAGGAAAAAAAGAAAAACAAACAAAATAAAATGCCCAGCTGAGGCTCGTTCATGCTGCTACCACAGAGAAATATGACCTAATGCATGATTTTTGTTTTAAGCCATGAGATCTTGGAATTGTTTGTTACGCAGCAAAAGCTAACTGTTATAAGGATATAAATATTATGAATCTCTGGGATTCTATAGTCTCTTTTATCAAATTTAGTCTAGAGAAGTAGCAAAGAGATGCAGACTGTCCATAAATAACTATAGAGATTTGGGGGCTGTGCTTAATATTCATTTTTAATACTTGTCTTATAGGAAAAGTAATGCATGCACATGGGCAAAAAGTCCACGAGTGCCAAACAGCATTGCATGAATTATCAGTCTCCTCCTAACCTGAAGCCTCTCCTGAACAGTAACTATTATCCGTTCCTTGTCTCTCTTTCTAGAACACATCCAGGCATCCCTATCCATCCATCTTCATACACAAATATGGTCATATAACATACACTGCTCTATAGCTTTCTCCTGTTCCATTTGTCTACATTAACATTTAAATGGAAGGTAGGCTGATATTTATTATCTTTCCATAGTTTCACATTTAGACCTACATCTCATCCTTTAAGTGACCGCTTAACATTAAGGTGTACAAGTTGCAACATGAGATTGTAATAAAATAGACAGAACCCCAGGTAGTATCTGGATACTACCTAGAACCAGCAAGGACTGAACAAAATACCAAGAAAGAAGAGCCTCAGGTCCGTGCCCAAAGAGGAAGCTGATATAGGTGGCCCTTCAGGAACAGTCCTCACCCTAGAGAAGGTGAGCTCTGTGTGGGAGTCAGGCAATAGTGGCAAAAAATTTCAAGGAAGTGAGATAGGTAAAAATGGAAATGGCCACACACACGGGCTTGCCAGCACAGCTCATCCACCATCAGTGCACTTTCTCTCTCCCCTTCTCACCCTCACTCATAATAATTAATGTGTGTTAAGCATCTCCTATGTGTCAGGTACTATGCTAAGTTCTTAGATGCACAATCTCATGTAGCCCTCAAAATAGTCCTCTAAGATGGGTTCTACTGCCATCCCATTTTACAGATGAGAAAAACTGAGACTTAGGGAGATTAAATAACTTGTTCAAGGTCTTTAGAAGTGGAGCCAAGGCCTTCTCTTTGTACCACGGCCGCGGGAGCCTCTCCTTAGCCTTCTCCTAGAACTTCACGGGGCTAAGATAAACCTTGAAGGAGGCATAGCAGGTGCAACAGGGATTTTGATGGCAACTTCCCCTGGGGCCACAACTATTACAAGTGATATGGGTCCCTCTAGATGGATCTACTCGGCTTCCTATGGACTAAAAACATCTAACGGAACCACAAGATCTTTCTATAGCCTCCCACTGGCTCAATGCTTGAAGGACAGTTGAGGTCACTTGAAAGCTCCAATTAGGTAATATTCTGTTGAGGAAAGAATAGCCCAACCCATTCTCAGGAAACTAGAGAACCAGTTTCATCCCTACGAGCCCTCCGTCAGACCCCCAACGTCAAGGACCCAGCTTGCCTTGGCAAGAACACATCTGTCTTATTTACCACTACTTCTTCTGCACCTACCAGGATCTCTGTCAACTATTCAGCGAATCAGTGAATCAGTGAACCCAGAACAGAAGGCAAGTCCTAGGAAGGGAGTGAAAATCAAGAGGTGTTTATTCCCAGTGTCAACAAAGAGCCTCAAGGAAGAATCACTCATTTTCAGAAGATTAAAAAAGCATGTGAAGGGGGGCACCTGGCCCCAGTACAGTACCAATCAGTGCCTGTAAAGTGAAGGTAGGTCTTAGAATAAAGACCACCGACTGACAAACGGGGTTCTTGTCTATAAGAACTTTTAACTAGCAAGACGCACAGACCCACGTCCGAATGGCCTGTACACTTTGTCAAGCTGGATGGAGGGTCCAGGGTCAGACTAAAGGCCAGAGAATAAGACCAAGGGCCACTTGGTTTTAGCACCCACCGTGCCTGAGTGGCTCTGATCAGAAGGGACCCTACAGGGAGGGAAGAAAGAAAAGACAGGGGTACGGTGGGAGCAGCTCCACCCACACCAAGGCACAGGAGGCCCCCGGGTGAATAAAACCATTTCCCAAGGGCTGAGATAAAAGAGCACGACGGTTCCAGACCAAAACAACTGTACAACATGGTGACTTATCTGCTGCACACCTATCAAAGTTGGTTTCATAATCTTTGGAAGGGAGGAGGATGGCAGCATCTTTACATGGGGTCAAGACAGGATCAGATGTTGACGCCAGTCTTGAAATCTTCCAAGACCCTCTCGTCTCGTGTTCAATGCCTCCTCTCTGTGATCCTGCAGTCTCTGCACTTACGCCCCCTGCACTGGCACAGCTTCTCACCTTGGTGCTTTTCTGTGGTTAGTCTCTTAGAAAGAAGGAACTGTATTGCATCCATGAGCACATGGAACCCACATGGTAGGCGCTAAATTATATTTCGGATGAGGCTGACCTGTGCAGACATTCTCACCCATTGCTAAGTACTGGGTATCCGATCACAATTTGGACTTGTTGGTGTTACTGTTGACTTGACAATATCATATAACAATAACATTCATTGCATAACCTCTAGGGAAAGGCTCTCTCTCTCTCTCTCTCTCTCTCTCTCTCTCTGCCTGTGTGCAACAGAGGAGAATGTGTACACACTGAGCAGTGGCAGGTTGAAAGCAGATGGTCATCTTACTGGACGTTTCATTAAGTTCCTAGGTGTTTTGCCAATTAAGAAATGGATGGAAGACCCTGTTTCTACAGTCTCAGCGTGACGATTAGATCTTTAAGAAGAGTTGGCATGACTCAACAGGTTCTAGAAAACGTGCCAGAACGCAGACTTTCAAGAAAGGCCCTCTTCCCTTGTCTCAACCACTGGGAATTATATCATCCACAAATATTTCACAAAAGAAGGAATGAAACACGGCGCTGCTTCAAGGGTGGGGGTGTTCCCATAATAGACATCCTGAGAAAGGCTGAAACCCCTCCAAGTGGCAGCAGATGGTCGTCAGAGAAAGCCCTTATCCAAGCAGAGCTTGTCCAATGCACTCATGCTTGTGGCATTTTTTTACCCGCCTCCTTTGTAATCTAAGCAGGTGACAACTTCATTCAGTTGTTAGCAACGAGAGGGGATCGATTCCCTGTGAATGTCCTAATGACCAGAGACTGGGACACAAACCATAAATGGAGACTTTCGGATTCCAAGTGAAATTATACTTTGCCCTGCGAGACGGCACAATAAATCAGGGCCAAAAGCAGCCAGCATAGGACTCTGGGGCCACTGAAGTGACGTTGACACATTACAATAATGAGAACTTGAAATACCTCATGCCCTATTGATTTTTAGGCTGAATCATTCCCACTGCAGAAGATTACAAGACTCTGTCTTGGAATCATGGCTCACATGGGAGATGCTGATGAAAAATACACCCAATCCAATCAACGTGAAAAGCTTTACTTGTACTTATTACAAATCTAATACTATTGTCGCTAGTCTGTGTGAGAGGCATTTAACCTACAATGGAGGGGGGAAAAAAACACCTTTTTTTTCCTTTTAATTAAAATTGTTCATACCTTTTTTTCACACATGGCTCTTGCTTTGCCCGTACAGTCAAAAGCACCCCAAAGAAACCAGGCACAATGGCTCAATTAGTGCACAAAGGGCAATTTCCTTATGCTTTTCTAATTCCAGGGTAGCTTTCAAGTTCCCTGCATGACCATATCATTTTGAAGAATGGAAAATCATGTCCTAACAACCAACTTATTTCCTAGTCAATAGGAAAAGATGCATTCCACCAGCATCAAGCCTCTACAGTAAACAAAGAATGCCTTACTGATCTTTCCTTTTTCCCTGAAAATTGCTCCATAGAGCTCAATAAACACAGTTGTGGGAGGCCAACTGGTGACATAAGTTAATTACTAACCTGTCACACAATCAGAGAATGGTAATAATTTATTTTCACTGCTGCATTAACCATAAGTCGCTTTCTGCCAATGGGGTGTGCTGGGGGAGAAGGTGCTAGAACATCGCTGCTTGCTATGTACCCTACAAAGGGTTGTGTCAATATTTTAGTTGGGAGATCAGATATAAACTGTGCCACTGCTTTTACTGCATGTTATTCTGGCTGTAATTCAGAAAGTAATTACCCTCATATCTTGGCTTTTGAAAGGGGCCGAGCAGGTAGGAATAAACAGTCTTTCCTCCATAGCACTCTGAAAATATTATCTAATTATTACGAATGCAATTATTACATAGCTTTACCAGGATTTAACACATAATAAACATCCTGGCATAATCCATTAGTAGCATACATTCTTGGAAAACGTTTATTGATGTCCTAATAGGGGCCAGGCATTATGCTAGGAATGAATTAATTACATATTATTCACCTGTTCTCTGACTTCATAACCTATCATTACAATCTAACTGGTGAGATGAGCAGCTGCAGGCAAAACCGATGTGTCTAAAACGGCCTGAGTAGAGACAAATCCTCACATCCTCTGAGGCGGTGGACTGAAATAAATGAGTGGCATTTAGAAGCCAACTGGTCTTGCTTTTTCTTCCCCCATAGGTCCTGATGGTTTGTCCTCTACTAACTTGATCTGTTGATGGTTTACTCTTCCTGAAAATATGTATTTCTGTTTATAAAACTCCCTCAATGCTACTATTTCATGAATGTTACCGACCTCAAGGGTAGCTAGCTGGAAACGGTCATCTGTGGACATGGCTACAGTTGAGATCTAGGTTCTTCCATGTGTGGTTAATTCATTTATGGATAAGAATGAAAGCAAGGTGATGGGTGTAAGGCCTTTATCACCCTCGTGGTGATAAACAGTTCAAAAATTGGGATAACGGAGGTCCCTGGGATCGGGCCACACGCCCTTACTCTGCGGCAGCACGCCAAATTGCTGCTCTTACGTCTTCACAGCCACTACTTTCGGCAAGCCTCCTTCTGGGGTTCGAGAAATCTCTGATCCCTTTATTTACAGAGCTGAAAAAAAGTAGCTGAGAACTAAAGAGCTTGTAATGTTGGTTTGTAAAGGACTCCAGGCTCGCTGCCACCTTTCAACAGTCTGCCCACTTTTCACCCACCTGTCCCAACGAATGTCGCCCTGACAAGACCTGGCCTGGCACGCACTGGATAAGCGTCTGGTTTTCTAGCATCAGTGATAAAACAGTCGTCACACATGCTCTTTACAGACTTACTCTGCCTGTGCTCAGACCCAGTGTCTACTGAGGACGAGCTGTGTGATTGGGGGTAAATTATGGACCCAAACAGCTCCCTCATCTATAAAATGAAGACCAGGGCTGCTCCTGCCACAGAAGATGCCGGGGAGGGTTAAATAAGCCAATCAACGTCCAGCACTTCCCATCGTGCTTCTCAGACATGGTACCCTATGCATTTTAGCTGTGATGTTTTCCCCTAAAACCATCAGGCTGAGAGGGCTTTGCTGTAATTTTCTGAGCTCAGTTCAGCAAGGGCCAATGTGACATGGCGACAGTTTTAGGGAACTGTGACTCGGCTGACATGTTCCCGCGGACAGCCAAAATGGAGTCCCCTCTGATTGTTTCTGTATGAGCAAGTCTACAGCATGGCTACGAAAAGTCAGGCACCGAGAAGCAGTTCTAGCTGCTTAGAAACACACACCGGCTCTTCCAGCAACACGTATGCCTGACACGCAGCAGTCTCCCAATTCTCTTGTTTCCACGAACGGTGAAATGTCCCATGAAGCACGGGAACAGAGAACAGATGAAATCAAGTTCCAAAACTTAGATAACACCACTATTGCCTTTCAACCTGGTCTCTGCCACACTTACGTCGACAATCTGCTCGATATTTATAGGGCAGAACTCAAAGAGCACATGTCGTTTATAAATGCGGATTTAGTCAAACCAACGCTGGAGACCCTGCCTCCCGAACCCCCCTGGCCATTCTGTACAACACACGGAGCAGCACATATCTTTCTTGTTAACATTTCATGGAATCTTTCCATAAACATACGCTTGTTCCTGTCATCAACATTTTGTCCTGTCACTGCAACAGATGGCTTTACACTGGAGCATATGAAAATATTAAATACTTTATAAGCCCGGTGGAAATATGCAATGCCTTTGGAGGAATGAGGCACTCCGTGATTAATATAAAGCGGCCCTGTAGGATTCTGTTAGAAAACAGGTACCTTTAAATTGTGTTGTGAGCAGAAGTGGTCACCATCAATTCTGCATCTTCCCTGAAGGTAGACAAATGACGAGGGGCTCGGCTTGCCACGAGACAGATTTGGGCCACGCCGAGCGGCAGAACAGACTGCTATCGAGAGCTGTGAAATATTGCAGTGCGTAACCAAGGGAGGGTTGTGAAATCTACTTCTCAGAGATCTAAAAGCCAGAAGAAGCCTCCATCTGGCTGAGATGGTCAAATCAAGCAAGCTTAATGACAGAGCAATGGATACGGGAACTGACTATTCTATGCCCACAATGCCGTTTAGTATTTCTTCTCAGATCGCATTGATGGATGGTTACCCAACCACGTGAGTGCTGCCATCTCAGCCAAGGAAGAGGGTGTGACCGAGAGATCGGGGAATGGGGTGCGGCTCCCTGAATAGTGGTCAAAACGAGGGGTTCTCAAGCCAGACTGCCCCCAACTGGGTCACCTCGTCAAGTGACATAAGCACGTTGTGCCTGAGTCTGCATCTGTTGCTGAGGATGACAAGAGAGTGCACCTCAGAAGGCTGTCAGGAGGACAAATGAGTCAGCATACACAACAGGCTTGGAACACAGTCTGGCATATGCTGGTTGCTACAGAAATGCTGGGCGTCCTCTAGAGTTAGCACTATGTTTATGTAGAAATAAACATTAGGATGTGGGCAAGATTTTCTATTTTTCCTTTTATTGGTTTGTGTGCAACTGGCATTGACTTCCAACGGGCAAAGCGTATTCATGTTTTCTAGTATGTGCGTTGAGTCAAAAATCGCCAAAGCCCACTTCTGGGCATTTGTCCCAGAGAAGAGAAATGCCTGCTCACGCAAAACTCTGTACACAAATGTTCACAGCAGCTTTGTTTGCGATGGGCCCAAACAGCCCAGATATCTCTCAACAGGTGAATAGTGAAGCAAACCGTGGTACCTACCACCTACCATAGCATATTACTGAGCGATAAAAAGGAAAACAAATGATTGTTGTATGTAATAATTAGGTAAAGCGCCAGGGTATTATAACACGCCAATGCCAAAAATCTAAATACTGTGTGATTCCACTCTTACGCCGTGTTTGAAATGGCCAGAATTTTAGAAATGGAGGACAGATTAGTGGTAGACAGAGGTTGGGGATGGGGGTAGGTGTTGGAGAGACAAGGTAGCTGTGGTTATGAAACAGATCCTTGTGAGGCAAAGGATCACATCTGATCTGTGGTGGTCAATTCATGAACCTACAGGTGAGTAAAGTTATGTAGAACGAAATCCACACATACAAGTGAGTGCTAGTCAATCTGGGGAGATCTGTATAAGGTCGGGGGGTACCCCAGATGTGATGCGACACTGTTTGCAAATTATTACAACTGGGGAAACCTGGGTCACGTGAACTAGGGATCTCTCCGTATTCTTTCTTACGGCTGCATGTCACTCTACAGTCACCTCAGCGGCAAAAATTTCTATCAAACCATTTCCAAAGGCTGCATGGTGAAGACAACACTTTCAATCCAGTGGACTGACCACCAACCTGCTCCCTGTATTTTTCCAGCATGAAGCAAACACTGCTCATTAAGACCCCACCCCAAATCTCTGTAGGTGCCTTGTGAAACTATCTCCTGAGTACAAACAATATTTTTCCTATGTGATGACGCTTAGGTTACTCTGATTAGTTCTAGGTTTTGGAGGTTCACCTGGTATGTTGAAAGGAACTGAAATCTGCCCAGGAAGGTGCACAGGTGTCTGAAGCAATCTGAACAGCGCCTGCCTTTCTCTGAAGTGTTTTATTATTCTGAGCTGGGCCCACTGAATCTCCCAAGGTATGAAGTTCAGTTCGAGATAAAAATATTTTATCTGCCTTTACAGCAAATTGAAAGGCTATATAAAGGGTTTTGTTATTGCAGTGTTTTCATAAATATATAGTACACATCCTTCACCGTGGGAGAGGCAGCCCGAAATACAATTTTCCTGCACAGCCATTCATGTGGCTTGCACAGGAAGATGAAATGACCCAGAGATGAATAAAAAAATAATAGTATACAACTTTTAGCAGCCCACCGTGGCTGACAGACACACGCAGCTGACAGGAAAAGGATCATGATTTTGCAGTAGCTCCGATGAATGACAAGTGTCTGCAGCATCCAGAGGATGTTGGGTTCCTCTGTGGCCAAACCATTACAGTGAACACTTAGCTTCACCGTTTTCAGAAATTGCCAACAGCCAGCCATGCCATTTCCGAGTGCATACCCGACCCCACGCCTCAGCCAGAACATAATTTCAAATCAAGCCACTCTGAGGTTTCTTTACGTCCTTTGAAGTCCCTCTGAAGCACATTTTCAAAGCAATTTGGATCGCCGATGTCTACCAGACAGATCTGTGTCGATAGCCAAGCTGACCTATGTGAGCTCGGGGAGGGGCTGATCACAGGTTGTTTGAAAAACGGAAGCTCTTTTTTTTTTTTTTTAACAAAGTATTTTTTTTTTAATTATCTAAGCGCATGTGTGTTGAAAATCAAAAGGAACAGAGGTATAATCTTATCTAACAGCTTCACTGAGCTATAATTGGGATACAAAATAACTGGACACGTTAAATAGCTATAATTGATATACAAAATAACTGGACACGTTGAGTAAAATTTGATAAGTTTGGATACACGTATCCACCCGTGATAGCATCACTACAATCAAGGTAATGAGCACATCCATCACCTTAAAAGTTTCCTTGTGTCCCTTTGTGAGTGTGTGTGTGTGTGTGTGTGTAGAACACTGAACATGAACTCTACCCTCTGAACAATTCTGAAGTGCACAAAACCACCACGTTAACTGCACGCATTAGCCTTCCCAGACGTACGGCAGGCGTCACGAGCTTATGCCTCTTGCACAATCTTAAAAGTCAAACTTTCTGTTTCGCCTTGTTCTTTTCCTAATCACAGTCCACAGGAACCACAACGGTACATGCCTTTCACCGGCCCTCCGTTGTCTTCACAGCGCTGCCATGTATAGGAAACATCCACGTGCATACGTCTGTTTTATAACAAAGTGTCCCGGACCCCGTTCTGAAGTGTGGACTCTTCTGCAACACTCAGGCATCGTTCCAAGGCCACGCAGACCCACCTTGCTCCTGGAATCCAGACCCTACTGTCGGGCAGTGCGTTTGGTCCAGGTTTTCCTCCCACTGTACGCTATGCTGCACTTGACCAAGATGCATCCTTGCAACCTTGAGCAATTGCAGAAATCCTAGAGACGTGAACGCTGGGGTCAAGGGATATGGCAGTTTTTTCCAAAATTTCTGCACTGTCTTCCACAAGAGAATGTACCAAGTCACACTCTCTCCAACAAAGTGTACAAAATGTCTAACAAATCACATATATTGTTTTTTAATATGATATGTGAAATATTTATATGTACAGATCAAGCTTTCATGGGCATACAAATATATACATACACACACATACACATATATGTATATATGAATATATTTTCATACACTGGCTGGTATTTACATTTATTTTTCTGAAAACTATGTTCATACGCTGGCCATTTTCCATCTGTATCATTAGTCAGTCTATCTATCCATCCATCTACCCATTCACCCATTCACCCATCCGTCCATCCGTCCGTCCGTCCATCCATCCATCCATCAATCCATCCACCCACCCACCCACATATTCAGCCAAGGTGATGAGAAGGTTAATCCCAATAATCACAGGGACCTCCTAGGACTAAACAAATCTGATCTATGCACACGTCAGATTCACTTTTCACCCATGTTGGAACAAAGATTCTTATGATTTTGAGTCAAAAAGAGGAGGGACATGAAGTCATCCAGTTTCAAATTTCATTACCAGTCCTTCTACTCACTAGCTGTTGGTAACTCTAGAAAAATCATCTCAAGTCTCAGTCTCCCTCCATGAAAAATGGGTATCATAGCAATACTCACCCCATAGAGTTGCTGGGTGTATTCAATTCAATAACCCATATCCAGATGTTAGACCATTGTATGGCTCATTGCAAATCACTAGACAGTACCAGAAATAATAATAATAATGCATAATTCTATATATTGAGCAATTACCAAGTGCATTACAAGAAAACTCGATTTCTTTTTCTATCAGCAGCAGCAGTTGAAGCTTGAACCACTTAGACCATTGATGTAACCTGTACATTTTCAGTTCCCTGGGCACATTTTATAAGAAGGATTCAGCAGAAATACATTTTCCCCTTGTTGGATGCACTCTTTTTAATGGCTCACAAAGTTTATCACTGGTTGTCATTATTTTTAAAAGCAGACTCACATTAAATGGAGAAACATGTTAGATACCAACTCCACTGGCTATGGAATTAAAAGGACTATTTTAAATCCACTTTCCTATTCTTTTTTTTTCTTTTAGCCAATTAAGCTATATATATATATGTTATATTACAATTCTTCTTAGTAAAGGGATGGGTGGGTTTGTACTTTAAAGGGAAACGGAAACATTTCTTGAAGATAAAATATTGGCAAAGAAGAGGCCGATATATATATTAGCACTCGAGACTAATAGACAACACCTACAAAACCTGATCGGATAGTCTTAGCTCTGTGAGTTTATTCCCATTTATTTATCACTGAACAACCAATTCTGGTTTAATTTTAAACCATTTCCTGAACCAACACTTAGATGGAATAGGCCAATTCAATGAACTGTATTAAAAAAAAAAAAGTGACAATAATGGATCCAACATCAGTCTTTTGACAGTTCTGAAATGGGATTCACTCCTTGCTTTCTTTGTGTAAATATGAGTTCATCAAGCCTGAAATATACAGGAAGAACCGTAATGATTTCCACTTGCAGCTTAGTTCCCAGACTGTCCCAAGGTTGAGGGAGGGTGGCTTACGAGCTCCTCTCTGTCTGTGGCCTTGCTGGACAGCCAGACCAACAGTGTTCATGGGTGGGGGTGAGGTCACCCTTCCCTGTCATAACAAAAATCTGTGCCTTACCAGTCCTTTCTGCGGCTCTGAATTTTTGAGCTTTTTTGTGGAGCAATGCACAAGGGTCTATGTACCAACACTTATGTAACGTAAAGTTTGCGTCAGGAGGCAGAGGAGGCAGCTGGCATGGGACTGACCGTCTATCAGATCGGTTGTCCAGACTTCAGTGTCTTCTTCCTCCAATATTTTGTCTTCAAGATATAAAATGTTTCCCTGTAAAGTACAAACCTATCCTTCCCCTACTAAGAAGAACTGTAATATAACTTTTTCCATCCATTCATTCATTCATTCATTCATTCAACTAAAACGTATTGAGGGTCTCTATTCCCATCTTGGTTGTTTGAACAAGCCATGTATGCATGTTTAGTAGCAGACTTGCGAGATCTTTTCTTCCTCTAACGCAGAATAAAGAGTGTCACACTGGCACTTCTAGTTAAAAATCGGCTCAAATTGTTTTTCTCTTCAGAGGTTATACTACAAGCTGGAAATTCGACAGAGGATGAGATAGGTGTGGTCATTCCCCTGGTGTAAATAAAGGGAAAATAAACAGAGTGGTTTCAGCGAGATCAAGTGGGTCATCAATATACCCGCACCCACCATGTCCCGCTTGGTACGGACCACACCCGGCTCCCTAGAAAATTCTAGAAGTGCCAGTAAACCAGTTAAGTTTCCTGATGACCTCTTAGGTGATCCAGTTGAATAAATTCTCTCTCTAGTTTTCCAATACCCCAATTAAGTAGGGACTAAAACAAAGGTCATTCACTCTGTGGATTATGTCCTTCTGAATATTACCATGTTTCCCCGAAAATAAGACCAAACCGGAAAATAAGCCCTAGAATGATTTTTCAGGATGACATCCCCTGAACGTAAACCCTAATGCGTCTTTTGGAGCAAAAATTAATATAAGACCCAGTCTTATTTTCAGAGAAACACGGTATGTTTCCTGTTGGTGGTTTCTGTTGTGGGAGGAGGCCATGTAAAGAGATTTCACAAGTCCTGACCCTGGTTCAGTGCATATTTAGAAGTAGGTAAATAGTGTAAAATAAAACTGTGGGCATTATCATTAAAAAAAAACACACACACACAAAAATGTAGTTTTCTTGATGAAACGATGAAACTAAAAATGTCTTTTGTTTCAAAACTCAAGTGAAGATGTTACCTACACAATTATGCACCTGTGCATTTTAGAAACTCAATTTATTAAAGATGATGGCACGGTGGTTAGTAGCACAGGCTTTGGAGTTTAAATCCCAGCTGTACCACTTAGAGGCTGTGTGACCTTGGGAAAATTACTCAACTTCTCTGGGCCATGGCTCTCTCCTTTGTAAAAAGTAGATAACAGCAACATCAACACCTTGCACTTGCGTTAAGGAATAAACTAATCAATATTTTAAAGCATTTACAACCGTGTTTGGCACATATCAAACATTATTTAAGTGTTTATTAAATAAGCAAATAAACCTATGTGTCAAACCCTTAAAAATACAGAGAAAATAATGGTGTTTGAAGGCTGACAGGGGAAGAAGGAAGGTTCAGAGAATGACTGCTGGATGACTCATTTGAGTGACGTTGCATTCCTCTTCTATGGACATCAGTACTACAGAAAGTTTTGTTTTCCAGCACTTGTCGGAGGTAACCCTGAGTAAATCAAGCAGAAGCAGGTACTGAAATCACAATGACCCATGCCATATTTATAAGGAAAGACGCCAAAGTAGGCAGCCATAAAATGTTAAGTTCGATGGTAAGAAAAGATGGGCCTGCTAATTTTGTAGCACGATTCTATTCATAGTATCCAATCGGAGATTTTAAACGTTTTAATAACCAAAATTCACAAACCTTATCCATTGTCTTGAAAAATCAGAGTATGTAGATATTAGAGCACCACCGATGTCGTGTAGGCAGCATTTCTCAACCTCAGAACCATGGGCGGTATAGGCTGAACAATTCTTTGTTGTTTGGGGGGAGAGAGCGTCCTGTGCACCCTACAACGCTAAGCAGCATCCCAGGTCTCCATCCAATAGATGCCAGGAGCACCTCCTGCCCAAATGTTACAACCAAAATGTCTCCAATATGTTGCCAAATGTTGCCCGTGGAGAGGAAGGGAGTGAGAAAACTGCTCATGGTTAAGAACCACTGGCTCAGGGCATCTGTGAAGTCCCAATTTTGTGTATCTTTCTAAATTCAGAGGAGTTCATTTCAGTGGTATCTTGGTATACTGAAATCTGAAAGACCTGGCGCTTAATTGCTTATCCTGATTACAAAAAGATCGCTTCCCTGTCTCTAAATTAGGCATAGCAATACCTACCTTGCAGAGTCGCAGTAAGGAACCAGAGAAAATATGGTGGAGGTCCCAGGCCAACACCTGACATACAGAGGCTGCAAGTGCCCAGGGAGAAACTGGCATCACAGTGTGACTTCCTGTTGATGTGTGATGCCTTCGCTATCTTCACCATCCTCATCATGACCATGAAAATGGAAGGCCTCTAGTTATACACGCAAATAACTATACTTGACACAACCAGTACTTGTATCTCATTAGCAAAGAAGCAACTGATTTCCCCATGAGTAGAGATTTCAATTAAACAACAAAGAAATATATCAGCAGTCGTGTAGCAAATGCAGACGCAGAATTATCATGAAGAAGAAAGGGAAGGAAAGGTTGGCAGCGGCCTTCCTAATATACGGTTCTTAAGGGGTCCTCTTTCCCAAGCAGACGTCCGGCATACAGGCCACCCTGACTCACGTGGGTATTGCTGGATTGACAGTGAAGGAGCCGGTACTGACCGAGGCCTGACTTTCTGATGGTCTGTGTGTGTATACGCTCTGTGCGATCAAGGCCCAGCAAAGCAGGCTAGAAAATGTACCCCACTAACCAAAAACTGCAGGGAATTCAAAGCAGCTGGTCATGACTACTAATTTCTCTGTAAGCAAAAAAGGTCCATTTTAAAGAACAGTGAGCTTTGGCTCCCTAGGTAAACACGAACCCAGAATTTCAGACGTCAAGTCTACAGAAGTAGAGGAAAAGTAACAGAGATGCCCACCATTGCATGAGAAAAATATATATATATCGTGCCATCCTGGGGACGTGGATACACTATTCCTGCTACAATTATATTATTGTTTGAAAAGTCTGCTCTGGCCTCCGTGACACCGGAACTAGCTGAAAGATTATTCACCACCAATTAATGCCAGGGAGCTAACAACTGCTCTTCTTGCTTTTCCTTTAAACCCAACTGAAATAATTTCATGAGAACTTGCAAATACAAAATTGCGTTAAGACCGTCCAATTAATCCCATTTACCTTCACTACATCAAAGTCTTCAGACTTCATAAGCAAATGTAAAATGGCGGCCTTCCAATACCCTATAGGTTATGCAAACACCTAACCAGAAAGAACACTTTGAAATTTTTATGGAGCAGGAAAAATTGGAAGTGTATTAATCTAGGCAGGGAAATTGGGCTTTTTGTCATTTTTAATTGCTTGAATTCATAACCTAGTTTTGCTGAATCAAAAACGAGTCGCTTCAAGCTGACACAAGGTGTTTCAGCTTTTTTGGGCACATACACAGGCACCCCACAACTTTTCATATAAACTTTATATCTATTAATAAAGACACACTCCGGAATACTGTTTGGGGCATTATAGTTACTGAATAATTAAATGTAAAGGTTGCCAAGGCAAGTCCTGTGTGCTAAAAGCTGACTTTTACAGATTTCTTTCTTTTAGTGTCGTGCAAGCAGAGGGGGCATGGAATGGATACTAAATGGTCAGGACTGCCCTTTTGTCATATAGGATTCAGTGCAAACAAATTAAAATGCATCACTAAAAACTTCTTTACGTCCTTATTGGCTCCTGTTTTATGATTGCTCATAATACATGCAAACGCTCAACTCTGCATGAAAATAAAGGCCGAGAAATGAAAGGACAAACATGCAGACCCACAAATGTGTACAAAGACCTGCTGTGTCACCTACGACATCCTGAAGTTTTCAGATCGACACCAACACTTTAAAGTGCAAAAAACTTTAAGGGCCCGTGCTGCTTCTCCTGATTTGCTTTCACGTTTGTTGGAAAATCAATACAAGATAAGGAATAACATTTCATCAAGGGACTGCCATTTTCATTCCTCCAGCATTACTTTCAAAGAATTTACTCCAACCCTCTCTGCAATAATTTGGATACTTTGTAAAGTTTTTGCCTGTGAAGTTTTGAAAAAGCTAAAATTGAAACATAAACGAAATTTAATAATGAGTTTTACTATTATTTCATAAATGCTGCCCCTCTTTTGAACCATATTCCATTCCTCTGGTACTGCAACGTTGTTCAAACACCTCATATAAAAATTATAAATTTAGACAGAAAACAAGACCGAAATTGTCTTTCACTGGACACTGCAATAGTTATTTAGCTCGAGATTGACGCATCCAACAAGGTTGTCTGTAATCTAACAGAAAATGGTAAGGAGTATTGTCTCTGATTTTCATATAATATTCTCAAAATAGGACCATATATTCTCAAAATCTCACAACTATAAAGGAAGGTGATTGTTGTTAAAAGCCTTTACCTGAAATCTAATTCAAATTTTGTGTCATACATGTGGAGAGAGAAAAAAATTGAAAAAAAAAAGGGGGGGGGGTAATAAACTATGTTTATGGTACTTAAATAAGCTGGCCTGTTAAGTCAAGGCTGATGGTTATATCTACTACGTCCAAGAAAATACATATTAAAATGAATCCAGGGTCTAAAACTAAGACAGGTAATAGGGAAAATAGAAGTTTGAAGTACAAGGTTATAGAAGACACGCGTGAAAATATGCTGAGCCCAATAAAGTTACACCAGACATGGTGCCCTGTTGAAAAAAGCAATCCTTTGGTGGCAACAGAGAAAAGACCCAGCTTGTTTCATGTAGTAGAGGCATTCTCCAAGGGTCTGCTTGGTTAAAATGAAATGACAAGAAAAGTTTGAATATTCATCTTTCTATATGATTGGTGTACAGTGGATTGCCTGATTCTGATTAATTCTTGGACATGAGCAGAGAATACGAAAAAGGAAAAAGAAAATCACGTTCTGATTATCCCTCAGGCTGCGAAACATTTGTTAAAATAAAAATGTAGTAGAAGATACCTGAAAAGCTGTCCCTGTTCCGGGTACAAGAATAAAGACAGACAGATGGACAGAAATACAGGTGGATGAGAGAGACAGGGGGTGGGAGAGAAGAAAGGAAGGGAGGGAGGGAAAGAAAGAGGGAGGGAGGGAAAAGAGAAAAGGCAGGCCAGCAAGGGAAGGTGAGAGGAAACCTTCACCGGTAGGTAATACTCCGTCCACTCCTCAGAGAAGCAGTTTTCTCTTCATAATCTGTGAGTATTCTCCTACAGAGCCACCATCGGCAGGTGTGGGGAGTGTGAGTGGGCAGATAAGAGTTGAAAAACCTTGCTTCTTGTACGAAAATCATGAATGCTGCCTTTGTGACCTATGAACGCCGGTGGTAAACAGCTGTCACCGATTGACTTTAGTTTACTTACTTGAAGAACAGCCCTCTTCAAACTTAAACGCAGTGAACCGCAAAGGCAAGTTACGTAGCCCGTGTCACAAGCACACTTATACTCACGCCTTCCAGATTATTAAAGATACATGTTGGTAAAAATAGGCAACACACGGAAAAAGATTTCAGTCTTAAACCAAACAATTTACTACCCAGCTACCCAGAGAAAGGATTACACAATCATTTTTGACCGCCTCCATGATAAACCGCATTCATTTCTGTGGGACCAATTTAAACCATGTAAACAATGAGTAAATTATGAGACATCGAAAGATACTCAGAAAGTGACTCTGTTTTTAGCCAATCATTTAATAAGCATTTTACTAAGATGATCTTGCCAACAAAACTTTTGGATTCAGAATTCCCCTGGAGACCCTGTTAAGTGGGGGGGGGGCACAGACAGCTCTTGCCAACAGAAACAAGTAAAACAACCAGTTTCACTCTAATCTGAAAATAATGGCTAGAGGAACAGGCTGCGATTGAATGAGTCGTCGACTCTGATCCTCCCAGGCTGATACATGTCGGATTCAACACTTTGCATATTTTTAAAATGCTTGCCAGTTAAGTCCACCGCTTTGGAAGGCAAAGCACATTTCCCCCAGTTGATCTCTTAAAAAGGGCACCTCTTGTTTCATTTAATAAAACGGCCCCAGAGCCTATTTCTCAAGTCAAAGCATTTGCAATACTGTCCATTTCATCTCTCTTCCCTGGGAACCAGGAGAAGCAGAGGAGAGAGTATGCCAGCGCAACTAGCATGGTAGACATGTTTACACACACAAACACACACACACATTCAGTGCACATGCCCGCACACGCACACGCACGGCCCCTCGGAACGTGAGCCCGGCAACTTTGCAAATGCACGGTCCACCTGGCCAGTGGTTGCATCAACCTCGCGTTGAAAGCACCGCGCAGCTCTTGCCAAGCCCTTGCGAGCGAGCCTATTGGGACTTCCACGCCGTTTCTTACAAACGCTTATTCCTCTCTGGAAATAAAGTTAAGCGGGTCCAATGAGCATGGGCAACGAAGTTCCCCCACGAACTTCTAGTAGGTAAAGAAAATCGATTCATCCCCGGGCTCCCCAGTCACTCCAGACGCCCCTCACCCTCCCCAGGAGGCCCGCGCCCCCGGTGCGCAGCGCGAACCTTGCGCGCAGCCTGCACGACGCTCCCGGGGTGGCCTTACATACCGCGGCTCATTCACGCGCTGCAAACGCAGCCGCAGCCTTGCATCGCGGCTCCGGTCTTCCAGTATTTCCGCAGCCAGGAGCCTATTCTAATCGGCAGTCCCGGAGGCGCACACGCCGCCACCCTCTCTGCGTGCACGTTGGACAGCGGCTGACGGCGGCTTCTCTGCCACAGGCAGCCCAAAATGTCAATTTGCACACTCCTCCCCTCTGTCGTCCGCCCCCGGTCGCCGTCCCTCTTCCACCCCCTCCCGCGAGTCAGTGGGCTTCAGGAAGCCTTTGCATCAGCTGCCAGCTCTCCATCCCTGCCTCTCCCTCTCCGCTCCTTCCCTGACAGCGTTTAGAGCCTTCTCCTCCCGTCTTACCTGAACGGCATCTCCCACGACTGCAATTAGCTGCCAAGATTTCATTGTCGCCTGCAAAAGTGCCTCCTGGTTCCTCCCGGGAGAACACGGGAGAAGTCCGAGGCAACAGCGCACGGCCCCCACGTGCTCGCAATGGAAATGACCAGTCCCGGGCCGTGCGCGCCGCGCCGCGCTCGCCCTGGCTGCTGGCAGCCTGACACCGTCGTCGCCAGCAGGTGCCGAATATGCGGAGCGCGCGAGCTAGGAGCAATCAGGCAATCAACGCGGGGTCACACACAAAGGGAGGCCACCGAGGTGCCAGGGACGCTAACGCGCGCCCAGCCCAGCCTCCTGGGCCGCCTTGGCCTCGCCGCCAAAAACACTCGCCAAATTGGACGCCCGATGCTTTTGCAAAGTCTTGAAGCCCTGGGAAGGCGGTGGAAGCCCAAGCTGCGTGGGTCCCGCCTCCACGCTCCCCGAAGCGCGTGCAAAGCACCGAGCTGGCAGCGGTACCTCACCGCACTCCCTCCCTCTCTCTCCTGCACGTGTCCCTTCTCTTGTTCTTTCAAGCATTAAATATGTACCACATGACAGAATAGGGCACCTTGCTCGGTCCTCTGAGTCCACACTTGACAACCAATTTTAACTCACGAGCAATGAAATGTCTAAAGGCAGGATATAAGCACTTCCAATTACTTACACTACTCCTGCATTATTCAAAATGTCCACGGGACAGTATTTACGACTTCCAATAATGCTACTTCCCACATAAATACTAGTAAAAGATGGAAACGCCATCGCGCCTGCCCTTCCCCCAACGCGGCTGACACGCTTGGCTCAGTGTTTCCTTGGAAAAGCGGTTGTACTTTTTCTAGTAAGTTACAGTGTGGTGATGGCCAATCTCCTGACACATTATGTACCAAACGAGAGTGTTGGAAAGTTTGAGCCTGCTTTGAGGAGGAAATTATCCACCGTGCCCTGTTGGACTTTAGTGATCACCTTTAAAATGTATTCTATTTACCTTCAAGGAACATGACATCCAAGTAAATTTCCCATTTTCACCCCAAAAAGCTCACAGAGATCTATGATTTTTTTCTTAAATAAGTGGAAGTGAGTTGCACAAGAGCTTAGCTATCCCGGGTCTAAATATGGCTTTGTAAAGAGTGAGCAATGGATTGGCTGGGGAAGTGAGTCTTTTGGATGTAAAAAAAAATTAGGTTTTTTTTCTTTTTTCCTTACAGTCAGAACTGCAAACTACATGTACTAAGATGGCCTTCCTTTCTCAAGCACTTATCAATTGGATGGGAGGGATCTAAATATAGAAGAAAAATTCATATGTGTGTGCATATATATATATATATATATATATATATATATATATATATATCCTATATTTGATTAACAGTGAAATATTCATTGGCTTCCTGTGTCATCTTCTTGAATACTTTATTTTAGTTAAAGCCCTTGTGCACAACTGATTAGAATTTTATATATCAGTAAGCAAATTTTAAAATGCTAATAAATCTTTCAGATATTTACTTTCACATTTATTACAGCTCCACGTCGACAAGCAATATTTCCAGGGTTTTTTGGAACATGCCAAGTCCTTACATAACCATCATCCATCTCTGTCACACCAGTAACACAATGAGAAGAGTTTTATTTTTTTACCCCTTCTATGAATTAAGGGTGTTTTTAATATTGCATTAATGTAGTCATTCTTGTGGGGTTAAGAAGAGCTTATGTGTGTGTTTCCTCTGCCTGCTTTGCCTGGGCAGTGGCATTTAAAGGATGTTAAAATAACATTAGGTAAAATTTCCTTTCACAGTCATGATGCAGTGTCCTCCCTGATTATTTTAACAGTTAAGGTTTAATGTAACCATGTATCCTCTGGTCATGGTTTTCAATGGCATCAAGCAAAATAGCCAAAGGTTTCTGGACTTTTGCATAACCAGGCAGGTTTCTAGATGTATTGCTTAATCAGACCCTGTGTAATTATAGAGATATACAAATGTGAAGTATTAGTATACTCTGCATGCCATCAGAAAACTAGCATTCTCGGTGGAATGACCTGATTCACAAATCAGTTTACAAAAGCAAGGTTATTCTAAGTTAAGGATGGTGGGGGTGGTGGGGGGAGAGATAGCAAACCCTAATTACAACCCCATTTGTCCTCCTGTTCCCTGGCACATATGGCCGTTTAATCACAGAGTGTGACAACCTTGGCAGATGTTGCCAAACCTGGTTATTGATATAAATTGCTACTCTCGTGTGTAAGTGCCCCAGCAAAGAGTTAAAATAATGTCTGTACTCACCCAAAGGGAAATAAAGGTCCACACTACCATCTGTGGTGACAAGACAAGATGATACAGAGCTAAGGTCGTTTCCTTGTTCCCACTCTGAGGAAAACAGCAATGGATGAAACCCCCTCCCCCCCAAACCAAGAACTAGAAGTCTCCCAGTGGACATATAAATTGATACTGTCAGTCTGGAAACCCATTTACTCATCTCTATTAAAACGGGAAATGTGCACACCTTATAACAAAGCAGTTCCGCTTCTAATGCCCACCTTAACAAAACATATGCATGACGTATGCTGATGGATATAATTGCACCACTGCTTGTGGAAAGAAAAGATGACAAACTAAATACCTATCGTCATAAAAACAGGACACATCCTACGATGGAACACTATACAGCTGTGAAAAGAATGGACTAAAGCTACATGTGAATGACTATAGCTATATAAACACGGAGATGTATAGAAAGAAAGGTATCTATAGAGACGACATAGTACAACCACATGTACGTGCGTTTTTCAGTAAATTTAAAATTTTGTGTTTCTTTTTCAGTAAACATAAAAATGCAAGTTTTAAATGATTCATACACTATGATACCTTTTATGAAAGAAAATGCACAAATGAAACAACAATATAGGTGTTCTATAGACATATACACATATTTGTGGATGTATGGACAATGTAGAAAATTCAAATTTTCATGTCCACAAATGGAGTTTTATTGAACAACTATGTCCCATTTGTTTACATGTTGTCTGTAATTGCTTTTGCTCTATAATTGCAGAGTTGAGTAGTGATGACAGAGACCAAATGGCTCACAAAGCCTAAGATATTTCCTATCTGACCCTTTATAGAAAAACTTCTAGAAGAATGGGCCCCAAATTCCCAATATTGTTGTCTCTAGGGAACGGGTGAGGAGACAGGGGCTGATGGCAGAGATGGTGAAAGATCTAGTTCTCCTTTTAAGATTACTTGTTAGTTTTATATTTTTATAAAAGGCAATGTGTGTGTTTTATATACATAAAGTCTTTAAATATATGTATTATATATACATATATATACACTCATATATATACAAATAAAACATATATAACGTTTTAATTGCGAAGTATGTATATATTTGTATACACACAAAGAAGATACGCCTTCTTAAAGTTCGTATGTGAATAAAACCATTAAAGACATACATTTCTATAACATATTTATACATATATACAAAAATATACACGCATATGGCTTGCTTTGACTACAAAGAGAATGTGTGTATCATTTTAAAACTGCGTGTGTGTGTGCATGTATGTGTCTATCCACATATATGCAGACACACATATCTGGAAAAAATAATGGGCAGTTCTTGGTGGGAGAAATATGGGTAGTTATTCTTTCCTTCCTTGTGATCTCAGGCATTTGTCAATTTCCCAAACAGATGTACATGTAAGAAAATGGTGGACACCCCTGGCCCTGTGAGTCGTGACAACTGCCCCTGTGCCAGGAGCATTTTTCTCACCGGGAACTGCCGTGTCTCTTCAAATGCTGAATGATCAGACCTTCACCACCACATCAAGGTTTCGCTTACACGCACCTAACATTTCTGGAAAACTCCAGTATCTAATTGCTTCTTCGTAGGAAAAAAGAAAAAAAAAAAAAACATTGCTAAGCCTCAGTGCACTAAAGATTTTTATAAAAATCAATCTTAGCCTTGAAGTAAAATATGACACAGATTACCTTCCAGCTAGAAGTTATGGTAATGACCTACCGAGCTATGCCTCATAATACAGTAATATTGCTTCTTTACCAGTTTGAAAATATTTTCCCACAGAAAAGCACAAAGCAGGTTCTATCTGAAAAAATAAAATTACATAGCAACCGCACTGGAGCTTTGTAGGATTAGAACAGTAGGACCTAATGATTTTCTTTGTCCCGATATCTACTAATCCAGTTGGATCAGGAAAGGTGTTGAATGAAGCATATTCAGATGGGAGAGCATACGATTTATGGTGGACGTGTGCTGGTATTCAGAAATGGATCCCATGAGCTCAACATCGGTGGCTAGTAAATGACTGCTTTTCCTAACAGACATACCGTGTTTCCCCAAAAATAAGACCTATCCTGAAAAGAAGCCCCAGGTAAGATCATCGGCCAGACGGACGCATTTAGTACTTTATGACGATGTTCCAGAAGAAGATGACATGACTGTATTCGAATAAATGTAGATTGTTGTACATGAAAAAATAAAATATCCCCTGAAAATAAGCCCTAATGGAGCAAAAATTAATATAAGACCCGGTCTTATATTATAGTAAAATAAGACCCGGTATTATACTATACTATATTATATATTATATTTTTTTACCCAGTCTTATATTATAGTAAAATAAGACCGAGTCTTATATTAATTTTTGCTCCAAAAGATGCATTAGAGCTGATTGTCCAGCTAGGTCTTATTTTCGGGGGAACGTAGTAAATGACTGTTTTTCCTAGCAGACAAATGCATGAGTCACCGGGGCACATTTTAGAAATGTGCTCCACAGAACGGTGCACCTTACACCTTTACACTAGGACCAGGTGAACGACATTCTTTAATGAGGCTTAGCTGACTTTTTCAAGCAAGAATCAGAATTATTCCAAGTGAAGTTCATTCTACTTCTTCATTATTTGGCATGTGCATGTACCCTTATCCTTCAGGTGGTGTGTATTAAGCATACCCCTGAACATTTTTTAAAAAGACATTACAAAACAAGTATCGTTGTCAGTGCTTTTTATAATTATAAAACCAATGTGTGTTTCTCATGGAAAGTTCAGAAAATTTGGAAAAGCACAGGAAAAAAAGAAGTCACTTATTATTTTACCACCCAAAGATAGCCACATGCAATACGTTATTGCAAATCCATCTACTTTAGACATTTTGCATTGCATAAGTAACCAAAATGTCATAAGCACAACAATAGACATGTCCCCATATGACACTGCCTGACAATATCGATGCATTTTGCAAGATAGCCTGAAGAGTTTCTGCCGTAATAAAGTAAAACAAACAACAAAAAAATGATAACATCAATTTTGGGGTGCCACTATGAGTCACAGTTTCTCTTCACTCTCTGTTAAATAACAATGAAATGAACATCCTTGCCCATAATGTTGTGAGCTTGTCTCTCTTCATTATCTCAAGGTAAATATCTAGAAGTGAAACTGACGAGCAAAAAAATGGGCACTATTTTTAGGACGGCAGATATAAGGAACCAGAATACTGGAGTGTTATACTAACCTATATTACCAGTAGGGACAGAGACTAGAACCCATCGCAATGTGGGAACAGTTTGGTGCCAACCAGTTCCTCTTTCAATCATGTCTCCCTGGCTCTGTTCCCTGTTCCATCCAATTGGGCCACCACCCTATCTCATGCTAAATTACCATAAAACAGCCCAAACATAGGCAACAAAGGTGGTAATAGGGAGCAATTTAAATCTAAGCTTATTTAACCTAAGTGGTTAGTGGCTGCCCATTTGGTCTTAATTGCCTTTTAAATGAAAATCAATGTTAAATTACCTGAACAACAGGTTCTGCACAATTGCAAACCGAAAATTCTTTAAGTGCCTCCTCAGAAGCCTTTGGCTCTTATTTGGCCTAGTGACAGGAATAGAGTCTCTGTCTTCTTCCTGTCGCCCCAGCTTTGGATTATGGGATAGGATTCAAGGGTGGATACTCCTGAAAACAGATACCATGTCAGCTCTGGTGAGTTGCTCCTTGACATGCAGTGTTGAAAATGAAACCCGCATAATGGAAGTTAGATAACAGTCCCTGCCTTCCTTCCTCCCTTCCTTCTTTCCATCTTTCGGTCCATCTTTCTTTCCTTCCTTCCTTCCTTCCTTCCTTCCTTCCTTCCTTCCTTCCTTCCTTCCTTCCTCCCTCCCTCCCCTCCACAAGGAGAGACTGGATATACAAATGGAAAACCACCAGATCATATACATCCCGGCTTTTGTTTCATTCAAATTCTACCGAGTACGTGCTGTCTGATGTGCACAGTCGAGCCACAAATATAAGGCAGATGTGTTCGGCCGCAAAGAGCATCTGAGGGTGACTCACATTCAGTAAGAACCAGAACACAAAGCAGACAGGTGGGCAGGGCCAGAAAGAAGATTCAGGGGAAGAGCTGTGAGAGCACAGAAGCCGGGGGGCGGGGATTTGACTTCCCGATATTACAAGGTGTCCTGGGGACCTCGAGCAGAAGATCGGTGGACAGGGATGGGGTTCAGGGTGACACCACCCCAAAACCGGGACGCTCTGGGAGGACGCTCTGGCCTCCTCATCCTCCCTAAAGCAGGTCCTCAGAGCTCATGGAAGAAACACTCTCCCTGTGGAAAAGGAGCATCTTTTTCTCTGAAGATGGAGGGACGCTGAGAAGAATCCAAATGAACAAGCCTCACTCAATTGCCCCGGTTTACTGCCCTTAGCTCATCATGCTTTGTCCTATCCTGTTTGTCCACGACTCTCCACTTATCACCCAACCTCATATAAAATGCTCAGCCTTACCTGCTGCTTTGTGTCTTCATTTGTTTGTGAAAGCTCCTGCGTCACACACAACTTATATGACAGACGTGTGTATGTGTTTCTCGTGTACGTTCGTCTTTTGTCCGTCCAATTTACAGGACCCTCATCAGAGAACCTAAGGTAGGTGGAGGGAAAGCTGTTCGCTCCCCTACAATGGTATGTACGTCATTATTGGTATTTCTGTATGTTATGCCAGCGTGGACATTGCAAAGATGAAAGAGTTCTGTTTAGTGATATCCCCACATGGTTATGCTGTCTTTGTTAGAATCATTTCCCCTTGAATTGCCCCAACAGGAAATGGGATCAACTGATTGGTGACCAAAAAGTCATAAAAGAGACGGGGGATCACTCTTCTTCCCAAATCCCCTTCACCCTGCAGGTATGAGCAGCAGGACTCCTGGTCCGGGCCTGGGGCAGGATGGGCATTGAAGCCGCCATGCTAAGGGTGTCCTTTACGTACGGGCTGTGGAGATGGAAGGGCTGCTGATGCTACGTATTCGTCGCCAACCTCTCCTCCACACCCACCATAGACATGCCAATCGCTGCCCCCCTACCCAGGGAGGGTTCTTGGAGAAACTGCCCCTCCACCAGTCACCTGTCCAGGGCCGGGGGCAGACCCATAGCCCTCTCTGGTCACATTGGAGCCTCTCCTAGAGACGCTGTTGGAAAGAGACAGAGGGGTGCGTTTTGACAGCTGGATGCGTTAGATCGGGTAGATTTCGTGGTAGAGGCTCATAAGTAGTCAAGAGATGCAGCCCCCAGAGAAGCAGAGAGAGGTGACCTCTAGAACGCACTGGGAGGTAAGAGGAGGAGACAGATAAGCAGAGACAAGAGTCGGGCCCCAGAGAAAGACAGAGATGGAGAGAGTTGTTGTCTTGGCCACTGAAAGCTTTTTTTCCTTCGTTCTATATTCTTTCTCTTCCCCTATGCGCTTCTGATGAAAGCTGACTTCCCGTGAAGTCCCAACCATACGCCACCCTTGCTAGAATCTCTAGACACAGTCGGGATTGCACAGGACATGGCCAGCCTGCAAAAAAGTCTCCCGATCCCTTCGCTTTGCAGAAAAGCAAAATATCCCAGGGCTGAGATGAATAAACCTCTCCCTGTGTCTCATGATCTTTCATGAAGCATAGCTAGTGAGCCAGCCTGTCAGAAACGCAATTTAAACACTGACTGCTAAAATAAATACAAATTCTCTGACTCTAGAGGTTTGGTTAGGTTTTCTTTTCCTTTTTTTTTTTTTTTTTCCAACTGTAAGCATAAAGATGTCTTCCTATCAAAGAATGTCACCCAAAATATAAATGATTGATTCATTCTTTTATTGTTCTATATATGAATGTTCGCTGTATTCTGTATGTGAATCCCAGAACCTTTGTCAGGTCTGGAGATACAAAGTCAAGTAAGCATACTGAGGAAAGAAAATACAAACAAACACTACAATATAAAACAGAATCATAATTACTGGATTAAGTGACCTCCAGGGGGCTGTGCATCTATCTGCTTGGTTGAGGAGGCTTCTTGCTCTGCCAAAGGAAGATTTCAGAGAATTCACAAAGGTGGTGATGCTTGGGTTGGGTTTTCAAGGATGCATAGGAGTTCGTACAACATAGTTGGAAGAGAAGGGCATTCTAACCAGAGGAAACAACTTATACAAGGGACAGAGGGGTGACTGTGTCCTACTGAACAGGGTCGGTGCATGAAGACTAGGCAGGGCAGGTGGGCCCAGGTCAGATGACAAAGGGTTCCGTCGGTCATGCTAAGGAGCTTAGACTCCATTCCTCTACAAGGAAAGTGGAACAGTCGGTCTGAGGAAGTCTACTCGGTTTGGAATGTGGGCATGAACCACTGACAGCAGAGGGATCCGTTAGGAGAGTCTTGTTATATTTCAGGCCAAGAGAGGAGGAGGGTTTGCACACACAAAGCCATGGCAGTAGGATATAATGGAAGGATTTGATAAACATTTTACCAACAGAAATGACAGGACTCATTGAAGGGCTAGGAGATAGATATGCATGGGGATTTTTTTTTTCTTAAAAAAAAAGGACAAAATTCAAGGTTCCCTCCCAGATCTGTGTTAGAAGTTATTGTTTAATGGTAACACCAGTGACCAAGTGCCGAAGCATCAGGTAAAGATTTGGGAAAGATAAGAGGTTCGTTGTGGCCACACTGAGTTGGGTATAGCTGTGGAACTTCCAGATGGAGCCACCCAAGAGGCAAATAGGTACATAGGTCTGAGACCCCGGGGAGAGACATTGTGCAGAAGACGCCATGGGCACAGACCGGCGGATCTGGGAAAAGGAGACATACCTTGACTGAGATCCAACTTCCAAAGTCCCAGCTGGACACGCTTGCTCATCAAGCCCTAAAATACTCTTGACTAAACATACAAAAGAGAGGACAGTACCAGACCTGTGCGTTCACGGAACAAGACAGCCGCACAGTTAATACCCCAGCCTAGTTTACAACCAGTCAGGTGAACTGAGGGGCTGAAATGCAAGCACAAACCAACTGTTACTATCACCACCTTTTTACCTTACTCATCCCCTATCCAGGAAGCGCACAACGGGACACGTTCTCTAGAGAAGACAACCAGACCCACCTACATGCAGGAAGTTCAGCTACCGACACTGTCTCAGCAGGTTTCTATATATGGATATTGCAAATGAATGGTACTAGAAGAATGAAGCAGTCACTAACCAAAAGTCTGTGTGCCAGGCACCGAGTAGATGCTTAATGCACGTTCAGTAACTCTAGGGCTTACAGTGCGTCAAGGCTGAGTAGGAAACAAGGTTGAGGGGGTCACTTTGCTGCCTAGCATTGCAGCTCCGCGGGCATCACAGACCCTTTGTCACTAGTAAGATGGGAGTTACTCGCTCGCCAACAGCTTAGTGTGAGATACAGTACAGCCGTGTAAGGTCCCCATCAGCTGCTCTGTCGTTTGACGGACACTGGAGGATCCCTAAACCCCACTTAGTGAGCTGATGGAATAAGCGGGCACTCCAGATGCCAGAGGACTCCTTCTGAGGGAAACTCCAGGTTCCAACTCTATAGAGTCACACTGTCATCTCACTCAAGTTACACGCCTTCAACTGAACCGTGGGAACTGAAGAAAACAGAGAAAGGAAAACCAGTGTGGTCATTGCCAGCAAGCCCATAGGTGTCCCAGGCAATGCACACATGCTGATGAGTGAGCCTGAAATAGGAGATGTGAGTCTGCCTTTTCCTCCTGGGCTCTCAGCTCGCAGTTACCCCTAAGAGCAGGCGCAGGTCATCTCACCCGAATTTTGAAAGCTGCATCTTTCCCGCATAGCATGGTCCCTTAAAGCAAACCGACACCTCACCTGGTGCTTACTCAAAGAAGGAAATCCATTTCAGAGCTGGAGGAACCCCTTGCCAGTGTGGTCTCTTAAAGCAACAATACATTAGGCTTAAGGTTGAGACCTTCCAAAGGGACCGTCCTTAGGAAGGCTTGATGCCACTTCTTGGATGTATCTTTGGAACGTCACCAGCACATGACAGGCAGTGACTTTATAAGTTGCCATTTTGCTGCAAATCCTTAGGTATTCCTTTGTTTACTTCCCTTTCTACTTTTCCATATTTCACCCCAGCACTTTGGTTTTTCTCTTCCCCCTTTACTTTCTTTTCTATCAGAATCTCCAAGATCCTCTTGACAAAACTCTGCCACTGACCTTGACACAGCTGATGGCCACGTGGGGATGCCACACATGAACTGCAGACACATTCTACCTGCAGTTCCTATTGCTCATGTCGTAGGAGAGAATTGTCTCAAGGGTCAAAAAACAAAAACAAAAAAAGTCAAAAAAAAAAAAAAAAAATGCCCTACACCCGTCCAAATCCCAGGACTTCTCCTCCATGAGAAAAGTTAGAGGGAAGAGGACACAACTGAGCAAGGAAGACAAATCAGGGCACATTGTCCAAGTCCCTGCTGAACATGCTCATGGTTTTAACACAGGCACACAAGTAAAATGATTTCGGTCTTGCAAATGCAAAACAAAATAACAGTCATTTAAGGACTATTTAACCGATGAGAATTTGTGTGGCAAAATAATATCCCGTTAAATTATTAACAAAACAGAAGGGACTGTACCAATCGCACTTTGAGTGACTACGACGTTTCATTCACGATTTCTGGAACTATCTGTCTTTTAAACGTCCCACGGTAGGTGGCAACATCCTAAGTGAGAACTGTGCTCCTTA
The DNA here is from genome assembly GCF_036562045.2 of Rhinolophus sinicus. Taxonomy (NCBI): domain Eukaryota; kingdom Metazoa; phylum Chordata; class Mammalia; order Chiroptera; family Rhinolophidae; genus Rhinolophus; species Rhinolophus sinicus. Next base: position 11,257,629 of record NC_133767.1, read on the forward strand.
CAAAGTCATTTCAGAGGTTGTAGAAAATATTAATTTGTCCCCCTACAGTGTGGCCCTGCAATGGGACACAAGTTTCAAGGTACACATTTTAATTCTGTGCCTTGCCAGTGTATCTGGATGATTTACTAGAAGTCTTCATTTGGAGAAAAAGTAAAAATCTAAACCATAGACCCTTCATAACCAAGAGACATAAGCCCAGTGGCCTCCCCAAGTTCCTGACCACACTTACCCGCCCTCCCCCCTACACACACAGTGTGGGGGATACTGGACATTTGCCTGGTGCAGTAAAGAGCTGACTTCAAAGTATCCCTCTGCAGAGACAAACACCATCCCTACCCCAGATACCACCTTCCACCCAACCTCCCACCCCTCAGGCCCCGATAAATTGTTCCTTTAGTACTTTTATTTTTTTATAGCTTAAAAGTTAAAGGATGTTCTGGCCACACGATGCCCATTAGAAGCAGTAAAAAAAACTTAATTAAAAAAAACAAAGCTTACTATGGGATTTTCCTATTAACCCTGTCTTGGCCACGCTCTCTTCACAAAGGCTGACAGGTCGTGTTATCAAACTTAAGAACTTTAAATGGAAGCCACCTTTGCATGGAGTAATAATGTGTTGTTTTCCCAAATGCCCCCTGTAAGTATTACTAGCTAATGGTGAAACCGATTTCAGCTTTATTCCTAGAGTTTTAGAACCAGAGAGAACCCGATGGCATTTGATGCCTCTCCTGCTTTCTCATAAAAACTCGTGTGCATTTGCTTTCTCGTACCTGTGTATTTATATATATATATACACATACATATAACACCCTTTATCCAAACACTTGGAGCAAAATTGGTGGTCGGGGAAGCAAGCTCTGTGTTCTCTGTGGCTACGGATCCCGGTCTCACCAGGTTGTATTTCTAGGGGTATACATACTGCAGTTCAGGAAACTCAGCAACTGGAGTCACCGTGCCCCGGACACTTATGGCAGTCATTGCATTTAGTAGTAATAAAAGTTATTATTACAACAATCACATCACTATTAAAATAAGCTACAGCGTAAAGTACAGCGTAGGGAGCATAGTCAATAGTAGGACAATAACTCTGCACAGTGCCGGGTGGGGACTAGACTTATGTGGGGGTCACTGCGTAAGTTATACAAATGCCTAACCACCATGCTGCACCCCTGAAAGTAATATAATACTGACTGTCAACTCTAACTGACAACAAACTAATTAAACAAATGAATGAATAAATGAATAAAACAAGCAGTATATTAATACAACCGAAGTGCCCGGTGTTGCTACAACCCTTTACATACAATAATCCATTGAATCCACATGAATTGAAAAGATGCTCAATATTATTAATCACCAGGGTAATGAAACCATCAATGAGATAGCACCTCACACCAGTTAGAATAGCTATTACCCAAAAAAAAATAAAACGAAACATAACAAGTGTGGGGGAGGATGTGGAGAGGAGGGAACCCCCGTACACTGTGGGTGGGAATGTAAATTGGTGCAGCCGCTATGGAAGGCAGCGTGGAGGTTCCTAAAAAAATTAAAACTAGAGCTACTGCATAATCCAGCAATCCTGCTTCTGGGTGTATATATATGCAAAGGAATTGAAGTCAGGATCTGAGAAAGATATCTGCACTTCCATGTTCATTGCAACATTAGTCACAGCAGCAAGATTTGGAAAAAAACAACACAACTAAATGTCTTATTCGCGGATGAATGGATAAAGAACATGTGGTATATGCATGCAAAGGAATATTATTCAACCTTCACAAAGATGGAAATCCTGCCATTTCAACAGCATAAAAGGACCTAGAGGACATTGTGGGAAATGAAATAAACCAGACACAGAAGGACAAATGCTGCATGCTCCCACTTTTAGGAGGAATCTAAAATAGTCAACCTCTAGAACCAGAGAGTAGACTAGTGGTTAGCAGGGGCTGGGGGAGCGGAAACGGGGAGATGTGGGTCAAAGGACACAAGGTTATAGTTACAAGTTACAAGACAAATAGGTTCTGGAGATCTAATGCAGACACGGGACCTAGAGTATACAATACCGTGCAGTATACTTAAAAAGTTGCAAAGAAGGTAAATCTTATGTTAAATGTATGTATTTATTCACCACCTCCAAAAGTTTCCTCTTGCTCTCCTTTTTTTGGTCTTTGTGTTACATATATGTGTGTGTATATATATGTGTGTGTATATATATATGTATATGTGTGTACATATATATGTGTGTATATATATGTGTGTGTATATATATGTGTGTGTGTGTACATATATATGTGTGTGTGTATATGTATATGTGTGTGTACATATATATGTGTGTATACGTGTGTATATATATATGTGTGTATATATGTGTGTGTGTGTATATATATATATATATATATATATGTATATATATGTATAAATACACACACATACACACACACACGTAAAACAAAGACCAAAAAAGGCGGGCAAGAGGAAACTTTTGGAGGTGGTGAATAAGTTTATGACCTTGATTGGGGTGATGGTTTCACAGGTGTGTACTTATTTCCAAAATCACCAGTTTATGTACATTAACTACCAACAGCTTTTTGGCATGTGGGTCACACGTAACACAGTGGCAAATACACACAAATAAATATTAATTAAGCCTCATCATACTGTTAACTGTAATCCATACAAGTCATTCAATGATTACATCGCTTGCACTTGATTATAGTAAAGTCCACACAGAATGAAAACTCTAGTTCACCCGTAAGTATAATTTTCTGTATTTCTCTGCCTAGAAATCAATCTGAGGGGATTCCATTTTGCTGGGCACTTACTCTCTCATTTCGTTGCTAGATTCTAATCATTAGCATCTACACTGAACAACATGCGACGTCTTAGTCAAAGAGAGCCAACCTGGTCCAAAACACCTTAGAAAGAGCATAAAAAAGGCACAAACTTGAACTTAGGCCTCTGCGCGTGCATGTCAGGCACGTTCCTTACCCCTGGATTGCCCGTCCCTGAGTCCTCTCTGGGAATTGGCAACGGGCAGACTGATGGCATGTCCAATCTTCTTACACCCAGCAACTATCAGCTTGAATTCAGACATGTCTAAGTTTGAATTCTGGCTCCGGGATGTTCCAAGAAATCTGACAAGCTATTTAAATCCTCTTGAATACCCGTTTCCTCCCCTCTAAAATGAGTTTAATACCAACCCCTTCAGATGGTTGCTGAGAGGATTATAAACTTAAATAACACATGAGTATGTGAAAGGACCTAGCGCTGTAACTGGGATAGAGAAGGCATTTTAAATCGTTGAAAAATAAACCAATCATGTTAATATGCACTCGAAAAGATTATAACCACTGATGGCTTGGCATTTTTCTTTTGTGAAAACAGAAGGTTTAAAGGACATACACCCACAGCCACACACTCATTCATTCACAAATACATATAGTTTTGAAGCCTTTTGTTGGTATAACAATGATTCGACTCAAACTTCAGCCTAAATCAGGAATCAACAAACCTTTTCTGTAAAGGGCTTGATAGTAAACATTTTCTGCTCTGTGGGCCATACGGTCTCCGTTGCAACTATTCAACTCTGCCCTTTTAGCACAAAAACAACCACGGACAATTTGGAAACAGATGAGCATGGCTGTGCTCCCATGTAAGACATTTAAGGACACACATATTTCCGTGAGAAGGCTCTGGTCTGAAAGTACATTAAAAGTGAGGGCACGTTGCCGTCACTTTACTTGCTGTGTAGATTTTAGACGTTAGGAATCTAAGGCGCTGAGTCCAACTGCCAAACTCTTTCAGGACAAATATGAAAATGAAAGATAATTCAGTAAAGAATGGCGTCAAATCCATTGTGTTATCTTGACGCTTACAGGCTCATCTACAGCATCTAAAATAAAGAACAGTGCCCATAATTATGTGGAGCAGGTGGATGGAGAGGACCCGTCTTCTCCCTACCAAATCAAACACCTAAACAACAACAAAACTCACTCCACCACTCCGTGCTTTTCTAAATAACCTCCTCCACCTCACTGCGCAAACATCCAGAGTGTGAGACAACCGCTTTGCCTGGGTAAACACCCACTCATGTGAGAACAAGAGGCTAGAAATGGCATGTAGTTATAACAGGTAATTCATTAAGAGCGACACTTGCACGTGTCCTGGGATCCAGCGTTTACACAACGTTTTGCATACACTCTCTGTTATTTACTGTTCTTGAGGCTCGGGCTAGACACGAGAGATTGCTATTATCATGTTCATTTTACGAAGGAAGTTATGGACTTACCAGAGCTGGTAAGCACCTTTCCTGGGGGGTAGCAGAGCTAGTGACTGATGACTTAACAACTGTCCCCAGATACCAGACACTTTCTCTTGGAGGTTTAGTTCTCCTTCTGCCACATACTGCCATCTCTCTTTAATGCACTGCTATCCTGTCAACTTGGCTTAAACAAACATTGCGGGAAGGAGAAAAGGTGAAATATATTCAGTGAAGTGATGAATGCTGTTGCTGAGTAATTAATGCTTTCAATGCAATCCATAATCCATATGGAAGGTGTAATGAAAAGCACAAGAGAGGTGACCGGCCCACTCGAGAGTGAGTCTTTCCACAAGACTAACTACCGTATTTCCATGAAAATAAGACCAGGTCTTATATTAATTTTTGCTCCAAAAGATGCATCAGGGCGTATTTTCAGGGGATGTCTTATTTTTCCAGGTACAACAATCTACATTTATTCAAATACAGTCATCTTCTTCTGGAACATCGTCATAATGTACTAAATGCATCCGTCTGGCTGACAATCTTAACTGGGGCTTATTTTCGGGGTAGATCTTATTTTGGGGGAAACACGGTAAGGCAGTGATTTTAGGGCCAAATCTTCATGGAGGAGTTCTTTTCTTTCCATTAAAAGATTTTCCTTTTTGGTGCTAAAAGGTATAACTGCCCTTCCTTCAAATGTCAGGCACATGCATGGCTACACAGCAATTTTGTAATCAGTCCGCAACTAATATACATTAAATTGGATCTGACTTTGATATTACAAATGACGCTACATTGAACCCCTTCACATGCGAGCTTTTGTGCATTGGTGTGGCTATTTTCAAAAGATAAACCAACTGAAAAATATCTGTGCTATAGAGTTAATAATAGATGCATTGCTGAATAAAACTGTATCTTTACATATAAATATGTAAAGATATATATAGAGATATGTAAAGATATATATATATGTATATATATATATATATATATACATATATATCCATATGTAGATAGATAGATAGATCTTCAAAAGTTATACCAATTTACACTCTCACCATCATTATATGAGGTTTTTTATTAACCTCACAGTCTTGCCAAAATTGGCAACTAGCAATTCTGGTAATCTATGCCAATTCAGGATATAAAAATGGTATGTCACTGTTATTTTAATTGGAATTTCTCTGAACACCAACATTTTGGTGCCGTCATTCAAGTGTCCCCACTGGGATGAAAGGGTTGTCTTCACCCCAACAGCTGAAATTTGATCAAAGGCTGGTTAGTGACAATGACAAAAGAGTATGCAGCAATGATTCCCCTTAAGGGGTTCAATGAATTTTCAGAAATAATATGGAAATTTGAGTCCCATTGAATCAGGTGTAGTGAACATCACTAGTTTTGGATATGAAGGAACCACCCCCTCTGCATGTAATTTTTTCTTAGCGGCCCTCCCTCTCTCAGAGAGGGTGAACCATCAGTCTGGACGGCCCCTGTAGTATTGACTCTATACCTCATCATGGAGGACACACCAGCTACCCTCGCTGAGAAGGAACTCACATCTCTCTGACAATGGGGAGGGTGGTCATGATGGGCACATGACCCAGTGTTCTGTCTCGAGGCCGTTCAGAGACTAAGATAAAACCTGGGGTAGTGAGTAAGCACCTTACCACTTTATAACAGTCAAGACAACCTCAACATAGCAGTAAGCAAGTTTGTTGATGGAGTGAGACCCAGTCCTAGCGACTTCGTTTGAGCTCCCAGATCCAGTAAGCTTAGAGCAATTCCTGGAGTTTTCAGTTCTGAATGTTAATATGCTTCCGTTTTGCTCCAACTAGCTCAGGTGGGTTTTCAGCCACTTATACGTAAAGAAAACACAACTAGTAAATCAGTTCAAAAAGCTTCTGACCGCAATTGTTACCTGCCTGACACTTTAAAGAAGGGAATTCTTATCATTCCACAGCATGATGGCAAGACTCAAAGGCATTTATGAGCAAAATCTTATTAAATAACCATAAAAAAAAACAGTTGAATGGACAAATAGTGTAGACATGGTGATGTGTGTGTGTGTGTATGTGTGTCTGTATACAACTTGCTTATACATAAGTTGGTGGAAATGGTGAAATACTGAATAAATGGTGCTGAATCAGCTGAATAACCTTTTCCAGAAAAATAATGCATGTATATTTCATACTGAATTTTGAAAAAGTAAATTCCAGGTAAATTAAAAACTCCACCGATAAAGCATAAGAGTAATAAATCATTATAAGAAAATGTCAGAAGCTACTTTATAAAAGTTAGATGGAGAAGGGTAGATAGCTCTTTAAGTCAATAACAAATTATCACACAAAAATTAAACTTGTATATGATGAAAGACCCTATAGGTAAACACAAAAGGCAAATGATACATGTATTTATAACAAGTAAAATTGACTAGGGTAAACAGCTATAGCATACCAAGAATTCCTCTAAATTAACAAGAAAAAGATAAACCAATTGAAAATGGATAAAGACTGTACATAAATGATTCATACAGGAGGAAAGATGTGCATCGTGAGTAGTCAGAAAAACACACAAATTAAGCAATAATATACCGTGTCCCGTATTTGCACTCAATCATATAAAAAAGCATTGCTAATGTCGAGTGTTGGCCAGGTAGTTTACAGTGCTTGGAAGACTGTAAATCATTCTAACATCTCTGGTTAAAATTTAGTACTATCTGTTGAAATTAAAAATTTGCAAAATATTCACCAATTTTTTCGTTTCTGGGAATTTATCCAACAGGAAGAAAAAGTACTGGAACTGAAAATACATATACAAAACGTTTAGTGCAGCGGTGCTCACTTTTTTACCTGGAGACGAACCAAACAAAACCAAAGTAGAAATCATCTAAAGGTTGTCAGTGGGAGGATGGCAGAACCGATTGCAATTCTTGTATATTCTGGAATACGATACAGCTGTTACAAAGGACCGGATAGACTTTTAATATTGACCTATGAGGCTAACAACCATGACAGGTGAAAAGTCAAGTTCCTTATTAAAATTAGAGTATAAGTCCCTCTTTAAAAGACATGTGTGAAGATGTATAAATCTATCAACAAAGGAGAGACTACAAAAGAGCATAAACCTATGTGTACAGGGAATTCCATCTAACCAGGGTGATACTGGAGGACTGAAAAGGTAGATGGAAGGGGGCCATCTATTAATTTTACTTTAGATAGTTGTGTGATTTTAATGGTTCCAAAAGCCATGGCATTCCTTTTTCAATTCAAATGACTAAAATACAGATTTTAAAAGGGATAAAGTCGTATCCGGAAATTTTCATTAAAAATGTTTCTAAAAAGGAAACAGAAAGGAAAGTCAGTGGGTCTTATAACCCTTCTGCCCAAGTTTCATTTGGTCTCTGCCTCTAGGAAAATGCACCGGGTGGAACATTAAATGTACAAGCCTCTTGGCTTTCATCCAGTCGGAGCTTCTCCCACTGAAAGTTAATATGGGCTGTTTAACAAAGCATAATTAAATGCACCGAACAACTTAAATATCCATATAATTACCACAAAGCTGATATAATTGCATACATCCTTTTATTGGATGATACTATTGTCCCTACATAAGCACAGAGACAGCTGAAACAGAAGTCCTCCCAGCTCTTTGATTCACCTAAAATTATCCGATTAATCTGCAAATTGCCACTGGGAAAAATAATCTTCCGTTAAATATCTTTGTCAAAACAGAATCAAGTTATTAAATTCCTCTGTGAAGACAGTCATTGCTTACTTGGAGGAAAAAAAGAAAAAAAGTATTGAAATTCCAAATTACAAGAAAACATTTCTCTTGTACCTAGCTAGGTGAATGTTAGGGGTGAATTATTTGTTGAAATGTTTTTATTTTATTCTTAGGCTGTATTTTTAGAGCAGGTTTAGGTTCACAGCAAAAATGAGAGCAAGGTAGAGAGATGTCCCATTGCCTCTTACACTCACAAATGCACAGCCTCCCCCACTATCAAAATCCCCACTAGTAATAACTGATGAATCTATACAGACACGTCATTATCATCCGAAGTCCCTAACTTACATCAGGGTTCACTCTTGGGGTTGTACATTGTGTGGGTCTGGACACATGTATAATGACATGTGTCCACCATTATAGTATCACATAGAATAATTTCACTGCCCTAACCATCCTCTGTGCTCTACCTCTTCAGGCCTCCCTTCCCCTCCGGGCCCCTGGAAATCACTGATCGTTTTTTTTTTTCAGCGTAGTTTTGGCTTTTCCAGAATGTCATGTATTTGGAATCATACAGTACGCAGCCTTTTCAGATTGGCTTCCTTCACTTAATAATAGGCATTTAAGTTTCTTGTGTGTCTTTTCGTGGCTTGCTAGCTTATTTCACTTCATGCTAAATAAGATCCCACTGTCTGGATGGACCACAGTTTCTTGAGCCATTCACCCACGGAAGGACATCCTGGTTGCCTCCAAATTTGGGAAATGACAAATAAAGCTGCTTTAAACTGCCATGTGCAGGTCTTTGTGTGGATGTAAGTTTTCAACTCGTTTCAGTGAGTACCAAGGAGCCCAACTGCTGGATTGCACGGCGAGGGTATGTTTCGTTTTAGAAGAAACCGCCGAACTATCCCCCAACACGGCTGCACCACCTTGCATTCCCACCAACAATTAACGGGAGTTTCCTGTTGCCCCGTGTCCTCACCAGCACGTGGTGGTGGAGGTGTTCTGGATTTTGGCCATTCTGATAGGGGTGTAGTGGTATCTCATCACTATTTTAATTTCCACTTCCAAATGTTGTTTATATTATTAAAAAAAAAAAAAAAAAGAAAGAAAAGAAAATATGGATACACAGTTAAACAAATTACGGCAGCCTGCGTTGTAAACGAATGATGGTAACCTATGATATAACCCCCATTCATGTCTTGCAGTTTTAACCCCCAGCCTCAGAATGTAACTGTATTCAGGGCCTTTCATTCAGTTAAAATGAGGTCATATGGATGGGCCCTGATGCAATATAGGACTATAAAGAGAGGAAATTAGGACACAGACACACACAGAGGAAAGACCATGTGAAGACATAGGAAGAAGTCAGCCAAGGAGAGAGGCCTCAGAAGGAACCAGCCCTCCCAACACCTTGATCTTGGAATTTCTCGACTCCAGAACTGTGAGAAAATAAATTCTTTAAGCCGCCCAGTCTGTGCTATTTCGTTATCGTAGCCCCAGCAAATGCATGCAATCTACATCGCACATTATTATGCAGTTATTAACAAGAAGGAGGAAGATTTTAAAGTATTGACCTTGAGGATATTCACTACATATTGTTTGGAATTTGTATTGTCAATTGTCAATGATAAAAGAAGCACCAGATAAAGGGATGTCTGGAAAGGAAAAGCTTTCGCGCAAGACTCATAGGTCGGTAGCGTATCGGTTACATAACCATTTTCTTCCTGAAGTGTCTTTCATTTCGAGTAGTTCACGTAATTTTGAATCTTGCTATAATCCTTGATATACCTCAATTAATACTTCGGGGATGGACAGAGGAGCCAGAAAATTAAAACTCCTTTGAAAGGATGACACGATACGCTGATGGACTGTCCTGAATAAGGAAAAAGTGCTGATTTCTAAAGTCCAATCTCGAAAACACTGACTTTCTAGCACAATCTCAGGAAAGCAGAAGGAGCACTTATCATTTCTAGCCTGGGAGGGACGGAGAGCACTTTCACAGCACCCCTAATCACCACGTCTGGGGGAGAAAAACGGCTCTCCACAGCGGAGAGGGACATTAACCCCCGCGGGAATTCTGGGGGACACAGCGAGACGCAGGTCTCACAAGGGCAAAATGCATTTGACATTACGTGGTTCATCCTATAAATCCATATCCATTTGGCATTCAACTCCATGCTAGCCCTGTGATGGCATTTACGTAAAATAGCGTTTACAGTTCCTTCCCTCCTTAGTCCGAGGTCAAGTGTTCCCAGAGATGTACTTGGGTTTCTCTGCGGTTTGAGGAGACGCAGAGCGTGCTGGCACGCAGGCAGGGACAGTCTGCAAAGCTCGGGAGATGATCCTGAGTGTCAATCATTTTCTGACTCAGAGCTGCCAATGGTGGACGCTCAGTTTCCCCGACTGAAGGTGTTTGCCGTGATGAAGATGTGAGAATCATCCCTAACACACTTAGCCTTTAATAAATCCCTGCTGTCAGGCCAAATGCCTTTCATGCATTTTTCTCCCTTAATCCTTGCGTGAGCCTGGTACTATCACCACCCACATTTTACAGATGGAAGAACTGAGGCTCAGAGGCATTAAGTCTCTTTTCTAAGGTCAAACCAATAATACATAGGAGAGCCGGGCTGTTGACACAGGCCATGCTGCAGATCCCAAACCCTTAACCGCCATATATGCTCCCTCTGTGTTTGTGAGGGCTGTCCGCCCAGTTCAAAACGCCATGCTCCAAAAAACTTCCATAGCTCAGGATACTAGGGAGTTCTGCTGCACAAGGGGGGCCACATCCACATTTAGGGGTACAAACCAAGTGCACAAAGCTTTCAGTGCCCTTCCTCACACTTCCTAGCCCTGGATGCCAACAGTTTCTATACTGTCATTTAAAAACATCCCACTAAGAAATTACACCAAGGGGATATTATTGATTTCAGCGTTGTGGACACAAACCTGTGTCGTGTGTGCCCATGGGCACGGCTGTGCACGTCCTCCCCGAAAGGGCGTCCTGGACCTCACCTCACTTCGCATCCGTCATCTATAAATTGCATTGCAGGGGAGAATCTTAGACCCACTATTTTATTTTATTTTTTTTAAGGAGCTGAATTTACAACTCCATTCGTAACACCTATCTGCACACAACAATTGGCTAATTACAGCCTGGTCATTAAAGCAGATCAAACGATGAAGGACAGCGAATCACTGGGGCCCCCATTATCATTCATCCTAGCAGAGAGCAGCACCTACTCCTGGGCCTCAAATGAGATAATCATTTCCAGAATTTCAACGATGCACATAAAATGTGTCCTTAATTGGGAGGCCTTTGAATACCCCCAGCAATCTAATGAGTCCTGGGGCACTGCAGGACCTGCAGTAGAAACTACAGCTCAGGTTATTAAAGCTACAGTGGAGACATCCGGAAAAGCAACCAATAATTCATAGCGCAGCGCGGAGGGCACATTTCAAACCATAGCGAGAGCAGGGGGAATATCAGAAATTCAAGGTCGCCTGAAAATAATACAAGACCCCAGAGATGACGCCGGAGTTCTCGTCTTTTTTCACAAGAGTTCTTTAGTTTGTCACCCAGTGCCACAGTTTCCGTTGGCAACGAACCCTATGGTACCATGACACAGGCTCCAACACTTTCTCCTTGGTACACAGGCTGCTTTTGGCTCTTGTGACACCCTACTTTCCTGCTGTTTTAATAGACCTCTTTATGCATTCCTTCTTCCCCAGGGAAACCTCTTCCTGTTGAGATCCAAAAAGACATCGGGTCTTCTTTCCATCTCACTCCAAACTCCACCTAGAGGAGTCCATCAATTCCCCTGGCTTAAAAACCACGTGTATGCTCCAAATATTGCATTCACCTCACTTCACTTCTGAGAGTCCGATTCGTACACTCAATTGCCTACTAATCAGCTATCTTCACCTATGTGTCTTCCCAACATCTCAGACATCATGCCTGCAACTAAGTTTGTCACCTTCTCCCTTAGACCCACTACTCATTCCTTTCCCTATTTTTGCCATCTCATTAAATGTTACCTGCATCCACCTACAACATTCCAGAATGAAACTTGAGAGTCCAAATTGCTTCCTCTCACACCTTCACCCATCATGTACAATTAACCTACAAGATAAAGTGATTTTCCCAGCTCAGATCATAGATCCACTGAGTTCTCTTCAGTCCCATAGTTGTTACCCTCACTCAAAGCCTCCATATTTCTCACCTGAACGCCCCCTCACTGGTGTTCCTTTCCTGTCCCCTTCCACCACAATCCATTCTCCACATTGCAGGGAGAGTCATCTTTCTAAGTGAAAAGTTTGGTCCACTTCAATGGTCCCCAATTGCCCTTAAAGTTAAACTCCTTAACTTGCTTTAACAAAGTTATCTGGTCCTTACTTATCTCGAGGTGCGTTGACTGTGGCTTTGCCCCATCACCATCGGGAAACTTAAACAGGTGTGTGACATATATACACACATACACACACGGACTCACTTTTTGTTCTAAGAACACACAATCCCCTTTTCCTCAAGGACTTGGAACATGCCATTTCCTCTTCCTATAAGAACCTGGTCTTGATCAAATTTATATTTTCCTCCCACTTCTTACCATTTATCAAAATCCCAGCAACAGAGTAGGTGCTAAATAAATTATATTGAAGGAATATAGCAAGACAGTAGAACAAATAGCTTCCTCCTGCCTCCTTCCCTCCCTCCCTCCCATCTAACCAGAATTCTTAGATATAAAGATACAAGCTTTTGTGCTCAATTCCAGTGGCTGGCTTTAGCCTAAGAGTCTTCATATAGTTGAATAAATGAAAGATCAAAATTTCTTCATATAATTTTTTACCCTCCGTCCTCTTCTTTCTTGTCATTATTCTCCTCTCATATTTTCATTATTAGGCACACACGATTTCTTTTGCTTCAGTCATCGTATGCTTTACCGCCTCTGTGCCCTTATTGTAATCCATCTCAAACTCGCTTTGAAACTAGAGGTGGAATAAAGGCAATCGTCGAATTAAAACAAATACGGCCATGACCAGTAGCAGGTCTCCCCACATTCCTGCTGTCTGAAATGCTGAAGACCATTCAAACTTGATTCAAAAGCCACCATCAGTGTGAGGGATGTAAATGATACACGTCCAAGTTTTGCTGTGTCTTGTGCACCTGAAACGAATAAAATTGAAAAAAAAAAAAAAAAAAAGCCACCATATCTTTATGGCAAGATGAGTGACCTGTCTATAGGGTAAGCCCGGGACAGGCCGGCCTTTCAGTCCTATTGATCCAGGAGAATAGAAGGAGTGTGTCATTGTTTTCTGGGAACAGTTCACAACAGCTTCTCAGTGATTAATAATTGCATGCATAGAACTCCTGCCCTCTCAGAGGCAGGTCGTGTTTGCACTGCGCCTGTCACTCACGGGGAGGCTAAGGGGCTTGCTGAAGGTCAAGGATGAGCGTAGCCTTCTCTGTGCGGCTTTTCCTATCATCGCCAGGCAGGAGTGACACCTCCCTTGTATGGGTGCCTGCTTCATCTTTCCCCGGCTCCTATAATAGCGCCATTCCTGGCACTATCACAGTGGAGCGAGATTCTTTTTAGGTCCCTCAGGCTCCAACAGACGTAGGAATATAAGGATAAAGATTGTTTTCCCTTAAAAATATCCTGGAGAAATACGTGGTATATAAGGAGGCAGAGAATGTGAGAGAGGAGGAAAGATGGACAAAAGGAACAGTGGGGGACAGCAAAGGGGGGAGGAGCATGAGAAAAGAGGGGAAGCTCTATGTTCCTGCTCTCTCAAGTTCAACCTACTCCTAGAACCACACACAAACACGCTCTCCCAAGTTCACGGCATTAACCTTTCCAGGCAAGGCAGAATAACGCAACAATTAGGTAAAGGTATGTTTTTGAGAAGGACATTGTCAGTATTCTTAAATAGGATGGACACGCGGTTATGTTTTTCGTGACTCTCTTTTCCCCGGGCCCAGCATTATCGGAAAGAATTTCCTGCCATGATGGACATGTTCCATCCATCTGTGCTGTCCAATATGGTAGCCGCCAACCACACATGACGAGTGGCACTCAAAATATGGCTTGTCTAACTGAGGCACTAAAACTTTAATGTTAATTCATGTGCATGTGCATTTCGAGAGCCATGTATGTGGGGCTTGTGGCAGCCATTTTCATCAGCACAGGTGGAGATCACAAGTTTTTGAAAGGTAGGAGCTTCGTCCACCTGTGTCCCACTTACACTAGGTGTGCCATCACTGCCCATAGAATGAGAGAAGGAAATAAGAATTAAAGGGATGGCAAATTAATTGGCTGGGGTGTGTCCCATAAAGTAATGTTGAACATCGCCTATACCTTAAAATAATCATGGAGAATAGGAACTAACATTGAATGAGCAGCTTCTCTGTGCAACAACCTACCTTAGGAGCTTTACAATCATCACCTTATATCCACTCAGTAACCCTGTGAGGTGGACATAATTATTTTCCTCACTTCATAGATGTGGCAACTGAGGCACAGGGAGGTCACGCAGCTAGTGAGATAAGACAGCAGAATCCAAATTCAAGCATCTGCCTGCAGAGGCTACGTGTTTAGCCCCCACAGCCAAGGTTTGCCTTGGGTATCATTTGGTCTCTAGGTCCTTGGTGGAGGCTTCCCAGAGGCCCTTCTCTGCCCGCCAACAGCTGTCACCTACAAAATGGCGCTGGAGGCATGACAGGATGGTGGGAAGAGAACTACAGGCCAGATATCCACCATGGGCATGTGTCCTGCCTGTGGTGCTGTGGGATGAGAAATGCAAGAGTGGACGCCTAACCCAGGCACGGTGGGCAGGGGAGGTTTCCACGGCGGCTAATACCAGAGAGCTGACTCTTGAAAGGTGACCAGGTAG